>NC_090919.1:6552875-6685375 GCF_040956055.1 Brachionichthys hirsutus
AAACCAGCACATCTTCAACACAATTCTACCTTCTCAGTCGGGGACTTCGCATTGTGTTGTTTTGTGTGTCCGCTCAAAAATATTCCAATATGTTTAAATAAAAGCAAACGCAGTTAATAAAAGAAAAAAACGTTTTGGAAACACGAGCGTAAAGAATAAACCATCTAGCTCGACCTTGTATTTGGAAACACAATGTAGCTCACAGCAGCAGCTCTCGTTTTTCAGATGCCGGTGCTTTCAAATCATCAGGAGACAAAGAAAGCACAGAGTCTCAAGTGGCACAAAACCTGTCGGTCGGCTAAAAACGTGAGCCACCGAGGTTTGTACATGTACAACATGAAGAAAGGTCATTTCTCAGCCAGATTTGCAAATTTCGATCAATCTCTCCAGCTTTGATCTTTCTTTCCTTTCACAAGCAGCTTGAACAAAATTGAACAGTTGAATTAAAGAAAATAAACTGTTACCTCTAAGAAGTTGCGTTTTTGATGGCGTTTGTCGGTCTGTCTGTCTGTCAGCAGGATTACGGAAAAACTACTGGATGGATAAGATAAATGCAAATTAATGGTTGACCAAAATTTACAGTTGATTGAAAATCATATACTCAATTCTCGGTTCTTAATGCACATATTTACATTTATCAACAAGTGGACAACAATGCATGTGTGTTTCCGTTATCAGTGTAATATTCAGTTTTAGTCTTGTTCTTTCATCTTCAGTCTCTCTTGGTTGCAAGAACTAAGACCTCAGTGCAAAAAGGAAGAAAATAATAATTATCTTCAGTATGTGTTTCTTCAATTTGGTTCACTGGCGAAGTGTCCAGAGTGTACCCCGCTTCTCACCCGTTGTCAGCTGGGATAGACTCCAGCAACCCGCATGTCAAATAAAGCGTCTGTTGACGAGATGATGGAGGGCGTGTCATCTACAAGAAAATGGATGGATGGATGGATGGTCTGCATTGATGTAGTAATTATGGTACTAAATACTACCTATTCTAAAGATGATGATGTTCTAATATCTAATAATTATAGTTGGTGTTTTCAAATAAAGATATCTATGCATATAATACAAATAAAACTTTTCCTATTTTAGTTATACTGTGTTTATTCAGCTCTAGATATGTTTCCCGCGGCCTTGAGCTCAGTCTGACTCATTTCTAAACACATTTCCAAGTCATCTCTCAATCTTTGCAAACAGAGCGACCTAATTCTTTATTCAACCAGTAACTTCAAAATCGTCATTTTTTTTTTGTTATTTATTTTATTTTGCATGATCATTTCAAACTCAGTTTAACAAATGCAGAAGGCCTCACATCTGACAATGTAAAAAAAGAAGGAAATAAATAAATAAAAACTCAAAGCCTTTGCTGGGATTCATGCAGTCATTTATGTGCCAAGTAGGCCACAGGCTCAGTTACTCACAGTTCCAAAGTGCACAGTTATGAAAGTAGCCCGGCCAGATAACATAATTGATAAGAACAAGAAAGACAGAAATGAGGCATTGAATTGCAACTCCTGAGCTTCAGAATGACCGCAGAAATTTGGGATGTTATTATTGTCGGTGCTGGACTGTCTGGACTGAGCGCAGCTCATTTTCTCAGGAAAAGGAACAGCCAGATGAGAATACTGCTACTGGAAGGAAAAGGTTTGTTAAACCATGGTAAATGATTTTCCCTGGACTCTTGTAGAATTTAAGTGTTGCTCTGACTAAGTCGTGTCTTGTGTGTCATACAGATCGGGTGGGAGGTCGCACGTTTTCCAGTGAAATACCAGCAGCTAATGGTGTGGATCGCTGGGACTTTGGAGGGCAGTGGGTCGGACGGTAATGTTGCTCAAAGCTACTCAATAAAAGAAAGCAAAACAAGATGACCCATGCTTCAGTAAAAAAACAAAACACAAAACACAGTCATTCCCCTTTAGAAGGAGATGCTCTTGTTTTTATAGACCGTTGATTTGCCCTGAACATGAAGTAAAATTAAAATTCTGCTTCTGCATCATATAAAAAATAATGACCTACAGCCAGTGCAGATTTGCAGATTACATTGGGTGGGGGGATGCATTTTGATTATATTCATATTGGAAATTTATAATCAGTATGATTAAGTTGCTACATTTTTATCAAAGTAATTTCATCACCTCAAATTAAAAGTTTTGCCAAATTTAATTATTTGATATTTCAGTCAGACAACTCTCAAGTTTGATGCAAATCATCGGAACAGCAGCTCACACAATAGTTTGGGTTTTGTGTTGAGGCTCCAAACACAATCACTCCCTGAGCATAATGTTTATGTAAGGGCATTGGGGAGAGATAAGAAAATTTAATTAACCCCCTAACTGGAGCCTAATGCTGGTGGTGGGGCTGAAGGTGCAGGCAGTTCTATCCAGCATTGGCTGAGTGAGGCTCATGTGAGGACTGAGTGTACCTATCAGCTTCAGTTGTCTAACTTGGGCTACCTACCTGCCTTCAAATGTTTTGAAGGCAGGTAGGTAGATTATAAGATAAGAAGATGTTGTGTGAGAGCTCATCTTAATATGGAAGGAGCATCAATCTAGCCTTTGATTAAAAAAAAAAAAAACAGCAGCACAGACTGTACATAAATCAAATATTTAAAAACATGAGTTTTGTTCAACATTCACCAAAATGACAAAGAGCAAAATGATTTTTGTAATCCAATTGATTGTTTTATAGTCGCAAAAGAAATATTTGAATGGACACAAATAAATTTATTGACTTGCATTTCAAAGTAATCTGGAACTGCTAGTCAAACATTACAAGTTCTGAATTATGTATAGTGAACTGGTAGCTGGAGAGGTGTCAGTTCAGCTCCTGAGCACAGCTGAGGTTCCCTTGAGCAAGGCACCAAACCCCAAAAGCTGCTCCTCGGGCACTGCAACATGGCTGTCCATCCCTTGGTAAAATGTCACTGAAAATCTCTAACGAGTAACACAGAATCTCTCTATTTCCCTTTGAATTCAGTTTTACATTTTATGCAGGGACACACACAAAGTGAAATGTAATTTAGGAAGGAGGTTGCTTTCTACCAACTTGCCATATTTCTGCAATTGTTCAAGAACTAATTTAAAGTAATGCAGTACTTTCCAGAACATAGTTTTCCTTAAAAATCACAAAATATAAGTTTATGATAATGTATCAACTGAAAGTATTTTGCCGTCCACTAAACCATGAAACACTACTAATGTGACCATCTTGAAAAAGGTCTGTCATTCTCTTACAGCACCCAAACACACATCTTGGATCTCATAAAAGAACTGGGCTTTGAAACCTATCCACAGTTCAATACTGGGAAGAAGGTGCACCACATTGGTGGGCCAGATGCCAAAGTCCGCACCTACAGAACCAGCATCCCTGCTCTATCCCTAATGGCATTGGTGGACTTAACCCAGATCCTGTGGAGGGTGAGGACACAGAGACATCACACCATTTTGTAGCTATTACAATGTTCAGGTGGGCTGGTGAGAATTGTGATATTGTGGCAGGATGAGGAATGACTCAGAGACGAAGGTGGATTAGCTCTTTACTCTTCATATGCCAATGACAGACTGAATGCAATCTGAGCGCCAAAACCTTATGGGCGCAAAACCACGCCCATTACCCATAAACCTCTTGGGTGAGAGACTTATCCTAAGTGGTCACCACAATATAACCATAACTCTAAATAGATAAATCCTGATCCTGGAGATACTGAGGTGTGTATTAACGCATGCGACGGTGGCGCAGGTTGAGAGGGTCGTCCTATGATCGAGAGGTTGGCGGTTAGATTCCCGGCTCGGGCACATGTGTACACTGTCGTTGTGTCCTTAGGCGAGACACTTCACCCGCATTGCCTGTGTGAAGCGAGTGAATGTCGGTGGGGGCCACTGATGGCTCAGATTGGCAGCCTTGCCCCTGTATGAATAATGCACATACAATGTAAACCATCTTTGAGTATCTAGAAAAGCGCTATATAAAATCGATGCATTATTATTATGTTGTGTTTTCATGTAAATAACATATATTCAGCGGCTACACAGTATTTCTACAGAGATATGCATTTTTACCAACCATATACTGTACCTCTGTATAAATATTTTGAGTGAATCATTCACAGTGGTAAATCACTATACGTGTGTGTTTTTTGTTCAGATTGACAAGTTGTGTGCCACAGTGTGTGTCCTGGATCCTTCAAGGACCCCCAATGCTGTTGAACTAGACAGTATGACCATGCACTCATATATTGAGCAGCATACCTGGACAGCAGGTAATGGCGAACGGTAGTTCAATTTAAATTAGTGACACTATTTTTTTTAAACAGACTAGAGAAGCACTAGCAGAGCGCAAACCTGCACAGCTAACATGACCGTTTCGTTTTATCTACCCTAAACAAAAATCAAACATACAGTAGTAATACAAATCATAGATTATATTAGATTACAGCAATCATGTCACGGCCTGAGTCAGGTAAAGCCAATTTAATATTCAACTCTATCTAGTGCGACGGAATAATATATTGACAACCCCAATGACATGCTGCATTGATTGATTGATTGATTAGTAGCTTGTTAGCAAGCTAACCCAGCTTCCGTGTTAGTTTAATTTGGACGGGGACAAATGAGGGAGATGCAGGCAGGGTGGCTCCAAACACAAAACTTTATTTAACCAATATATTTAATCAATATTGCAATGTGACGTGAAAGTAGGTATCCGTGTCAGGGTTAAAGCAAAAGGCAGGACTGGAAAAACCACCAACAGGAGTGGACTGGCCAGGGAAGCAGCACCACCCACGCCTGTGACAACTGCCACTGTGATTGTTGATTGCCAACACCTGGTGACTGCATAGGCGGGGTTAATTAGCCTGGGAACAGGTGTGGCTGTTCCCAATTCCTTGATGTCATCTCAGCTCCACCCATTTGAGGACCTGCAAGGTAATTGAATTGCAATTGAAACAATTATAATAAAACAATAACATAACTTTTATTTTTTTTCTATTGAGCCGTTTGAAAATAAGAACAGCTTATTTGACACATAGTTAAAAAACTAAGAACTATATTATTCCCAGATAAATTCATTAAAAAAATGCTGACCGATGCTTGCATTGCTTATGAAAGTGGAAAAAGCAACGAACCAACCAACCAACCGAGGATTAAGTCAATCAAAGTCAAGTCAATCAAAGATCAGACTAGCTATATCAGCAAAAGAATTAAAGATGGAATCAAAACACTCATAACTCATCATCCTGGTATTATCTTGAAAGTCTGCCTCAAACTGGATGTCAGTCCATCTTGTGATAGTGTGGGTCAAGATGATCGATATATATGTATATATATATATATATATAATTTATTTGTACTGACAGTTCAAAATACGCATTGCAGTGACAGATATATTGACTGCAGACTTAAGAGTATTTGCATTTGACTCCTCATTTGATGTCAGTACACAAATAATCATGATTATTCTATACTTGTCTCTGTTTGTGGTTTAGACCTTTTAATTTACATTTATTTGACACCCTGCCTAAGCGATTCCCATACACAGCATTTCTCACCACCTGGGGGCTTACGTGTGCATTAATTCCACCCTTTCTGCCAGAAATAACGGAAGAGCTGGGACTGGCTATCAGGTCTGTATTTGGTGTGGAGCCCTCTCAGATGTCGTTCCTGTTCTTCCTGATGTATGCCACAGCTGCTGGAGGGCTACTGCCACTGCTTGAGAGCACTTCGGGGGCCGCTCAAGAGCTCAAGATAAAGGTAGAGCTCTGAAACTCTTTTCTGGAGTGCATACTTTTGAATTGAGTTCCTGAAAACAAAAAACAAAAAGATTACACACCTGAGTCAAGGTCTGTCAGCGCAAACACAATGTTATTCTTTGTCACTGGTCCATCGTCCTTACGGGCCGTCTGTTAAGGCTTTGATGCAAAGCCTTGCCTCTCTTCACAGCGGTAAAGTTTTAACGTGATGACAGCAAGGTTTGTGAGTTACTAACGTGCTTTTCTTTTTCCCTGTCGCAGAAATTTCCCGAGGCAATTATTCTTGAGCAACACTGCAATAATGGAACTGGTGTTAAAAGCAAAAACATAAACATGGGCTTAAATAACTCAAATATTGAGGTTATCAGAGACACCTTGTACATGCATTTTTTAAATTCTGGTGCAGCTCCTGTTGTAAACGTGCTTCGACACATAAATACACTTTCTATTATAGATATCCAAGCAGCTGTCAGAAGAAAACTGTGAGGAAAAAAAAACACACCCATTAAAAGCACTCACAAATTTAACCACTGCAGTAATAAAATAGAGACTGAATATTAAACAGCGGAATATGCAGAAATGTTAGTGTTTTATTCTGATCAATACTTGAAATGAGTTTCCTCCATAGGGAGGTTGGGCGTACCCGTAGAGAGGAGGGTGAGGAGCGCGGAGAAGAGCTGCTGCTTCTCCCCATCGACAAGTGGCTCAGGCATCCGTCTCGGAGGCCTCCAGGACATGGCCTTCCGGGCATGTCCTGGAGGCCTCGGGGGGGAGACCTGAGACACGGTGGAGAGATTATGTATCTCGGCTGGCCTGGAAATGCCTCGGGATCCCCCCCCCCCCCCGGAAGAGCTAGAGGAGGTGTCTGGGGAGAGGGAAGTCTGGGCAAAGCGACACAAGCATAGACGATGATGAACTCATCATAGCATGAGGACAAACTGTTTTGTTCACTTTCTTCGTTGAGCCTTGCTTGAATTGTAGCTGCACAGAGTGATGGATGATATATCTCTGTTTGCATGTATCCTCTCTACTGCACTTACATTCATTTTGGATTGTATTGTTCTTCTTTTCTTCACCTATTAGTTCTTGCATTTAAAAAAACAACAACACTTTTCTAGCTGAAATGCAACTGTAACATTTGGGCTTTTACATGATATCAATGACTCCCCTTTTGGTGCAATCAACATTTTCATTAATTAAGCCAAAGCATTATCGAAATTGAATCAGAAATTGATGGTGAGGACCACAAGCAAACTCATCTTATTGAATCGAGGTATCAGCAGAAGCCCGTTGGTGGATTAGACACCACGAGGGGATGAATGTTTTCTAATATGCATGACGTGACACTTTAACTTCCAACATTCTGCCCACACAGGGTAAGAAGTCTCCGCATGTCTTATTTGTCTCTCCACAGGGAGGCACCCAACAGCTTTCAGAGAGTCTGGCAGGTCTCGTTGGGTGGAAGAATGTCCGGCTGGGTTCTGCCGTGACGGCCATATGGCAGGTAGAGTATACAGAAACGGCTCTCTCAGGGATTGATGAGGCACGACACAGAGAGAACAGCTTTCCCGGTCGGGAAAGAGGCCGTCTCCTGATTCACAGCCGAGAGGCCGAGAAGACTTAATGCACCCTTAAGAATAGAGCTTTAGGTCAGTTTACAGATTACATCATTGTTCACGTGTTTGATTGTTGTTTACAGATTAAACATATCGAATAACAATCACAACCAGATGGTAAAACCTTAGATGGATAGATGATTGATTAAACTAGTACTCAATGAATCAAATTTTAGTTAAAAAAAACCTACATCTGTCCTTACACTTTTAGACCAAACATGTGACTTTTAACTGAGAATAATTACAGGTTGTACTCCTGTCTTTGGACTTTGGACTGTTTCTTTTACATAAAAAGTTTTAGAATGGCAAAAACTGTCTCTGGAGAATTTTGATTGTAAAATGACTGTTGACAGATCAATCAACAGTGAAAATAATAGTTAATAATTAGAGCCCTGTAAAAACAGAATGAAATTATTTTGCAAATCACTCAGTCGAAACCCAAGACCGAGATGTTCCATGTTCAAACTTTGCTAACAGTCGTATTTGACGTGTCATAACACCCAACGCATTTTTGATGGTGGAGACAGGTCTGAATAGCAGACTGCATCTCTTTCACGCTGAAGCCACACCCTGGTAACTCTGCAGAATGAAGCTGCATTGTCATTCCAGGACAAAGAGGGATATTCCTGGTATTCCCGTGATGTGGTTGGCAGCACATGATGTTCCAACATCTGTATCTGCAAGTCTGCAAGTCCTTCAAAACGGCCCTAAAAATACACCTTTTGGGGGACAGAAATGGTAAAGTCGACTTCACAGGAAAGACCTTCTATTAGCAGGGCAGTAGTACCAACCTATAAAAGCATTGGATTGCTATTCTTTAGATTGATAAAAGCTTTTCATTTTTTAGCACTTTTTCGAAGAGGTTCAACATCCAATGGGTCAAAACAGTGGTAGACGATATGAATTCCTAGTTACAGACGGTCTTTACTTTGAGTGCCCCACAGTTACAGTAGAAAGGAGTTCAGTAGAGAGCTAATTTCAATTTTTTAACATTCCAAACTATCTAGCTTTTCTGCAGTCTCGGACAACTCTCTATTTAGCACAGTAACATTTTACGGCGGGTTACCTTTAATTGTCACCAGAGGTTTAATTTTAGAAAAAGCACATATGAGACCAAGGGAGCGACATAAAACCTCTGCTGGCAGGAGCAAAAAATATCTGCAGTGATGATACAAAGCTCAGTGAGAACAGGTCGCTATGACGACACACATTCAAAAATGGATTTTGTGTTTGTTATCATGGTTACTAAAATGTCCTCTCAGATTGCCTTAAATTTCAATAAAAAAATAGAGAATGAAAAGTGATGACCTGTCCCTCATGTATAAAACCCTCATCTGAACGCCCTTTTCACCGTATTAATTATTTGAAGAAATGCAGATTTTCACTTTAAAAGTCCATTAAAATGAGATTCATACTAAATTAAAATGTAATGTGGAAAACGGTTTGTGCATTTCGTGTTTAAAACAGATTGTGTAAAATGTGCCCACAATAAGACAGATAATCTATTTCTAGTTCATATACCTGAAAATCTGTGTAATGCCAGATTGTATTTCTGTTTATGTGTTTAACAGGATGCTGAGTGGGCCAGGGTGACGACCGTCACCAACACCTTCTTGTGCAGAGCCGTGATTGTCAGCTGCCCCCCACATTTGGCAGGTCAGCGCCTCTCCCGCTTCTGTCGACTTGTTAAATGAAATTCTCACTGATGCAGGAGTTTCACATCCTCCTAAATTGGTATGTCGGTCAAATGTGAAAAAACTCTGCATTCATGCAGAAAAAAACATTTTTTTTTTGCCAAGGAGTGTTGCAAGTTGAGCAGGAGTAAAACAGATAAATGAGAAGATCCCACAAGGAAGAGTGAGTTTACAAGGAATAGACGTAAAGAAGGTAGAGGACTTCAGATACCTCGAGTCAACAGTGCAGAGTGATGGAGAGCATGTGGAAAGGAGGTGAAGAATCATGTGCAGGCAGGCTGGAACGGGTGGAGGAAAGTATCAGGTGTGCTCTGTGATAGGATGATGATGATGATGATGCGAGGATGAAGAGAAAGGTCTTCAAGACAGTGGTGAGGACTGCCATGATGGACGGCTTAGAGACAGTGTCTCTGAGGAAAACACAGGAGGCGGAGCTAGAAGTGGAGGAGATGAAGATGCTGAGGTTCTCCTTGGGATTGACCAGGTTGGACAGGATTAGAAATGAGACAATAAGAGGGACAGAGAAGGTCAGACGTTTTGGAGATAAGGTTAGAGTTACAGACTTCAATGGTTTGGACATGTCCAGAGGAGAGACAGGGACTATATCGGTAGAAGGATGCTGAGGATGGAACTGCCAGGGAACAGGACTAGAGGACGACCCAGGAGAAGAGACATGGACGTAGTGAGGGAGGACATGAGAGTGGCTGGTGATGGAGAGGACATCACTTTGGCTGAGTTTGGATCCTGGGACGAGGAATTCCCTGAATGGATTTTGAACTGAGGGATGAATTAATGCCACAACCTTTAAATGGGGGCTAAACAGTAACAGAAGTTACTGTTGGTAGAGGGAGTTAAAAGTGTCGCACACTTCAACACCACCCTCTCTGCAATTGAGCTACCAAGGAGAGAAAAATGGCTCCATGCAATAAGTGTCTTCAGGTTTGTAGTTGAACCAACTACCTTAGTGCACATCATGTTGGAAATACTACCACATGTATAACGCGTGGTATGATATGTACATTTGATATTTGACATATGTAAGTGTAATAAAACACATCCAAGTCCCAAAATAGAATTACCAAATAGAAAATTTAAGTCCTGCAACTTCAAATCCATCGCAGGGCAAACTAGAGGTGACCTGTGGCGGTTTGGCTTGTGCCGTGCAGGGCAAGGTTAATTAGACTGGGAATTCTGTCTTTTTTTGCTTTTGACAGGTTTGAAGAAGGGATGAAGTTGAATGTCGTGCTAACTTCTGGTCTGTTCCTGTTTTGTACGAGGCTGGCAACAGATCTGTCACTCAACGTCTCACGCTCGGGGCAGCAGACTATGGCTGGGATTCATAATGAGACAGGTCCGAGGCCAATGTTGAATTATGCAGTAGGGATTGCTCCGACTCGTACGCACGCCGCTGTGCCACGCTTTGGCCATGTATAATAATTATAAAAAATAAAGCTGACTACTTGGCGGATTTCGCCTATCGGGGGTTATTTTTAGAACGTAACCCTGGAGATAAATGAGGGACCGCTGTATTTACTTGTCCTTTTTTCCCTATATTCATATTTTTCCTATATTTCCTGTATTTACTTGTCCTTTTTTCCCTATATTTATATTTTTCCTATATTTCCTGTATTTACTTGTCCTTTTTTCCCTATATTTATATTTTTCCTATATTTCCTGTATTTACTTGTCCTTTTTTCCCCTATATTTATATTTTTCCTATATTTCCTGTATTTGCTTGTCCTTTTTTCCCCTATATTTATATTTTTCCTATATTTCCTGTATTTACTTGTCCTTTTTTTCCTATATTTCCTGTATTTACTTGTCCTTTTTTCCCTATATTATATTTTTCCTATATTTCCTGTATTTACTTGTCCTTTTTTCCCCTATATTTATATTTTTCCTATATTTCCTGCATTTACTTGTCCTTTTTTCCCTATATTTATATTTTTCCTATATTTCCTGCATTTACTTGTCCTTTTTTCCCCCTATATTTATATTTTTCCTATATTTCCTGTATTTACTTGTCCTGATCGTTATCTTTTTCATGCGTTTTGTATTTTCCATGTCTCTAAGTCGCTCCTTGCTCTCTCATCCTTCCCTCTAGTGGACGAGTACATCCTGATGGCTAAAGAAAAACACGGATACAACATGGAGCAGGTTTGACACGAGGTGATAAAACGTCTTTGTCTTCTCATTTGCCTGACTCTGTCCTCCCGTCCCGCGTCCCCAGGCCCTCGGAATGTTATTATGGCACAAGCACGACGTGGAGCGCTCTCTGGCCGACCTGGCTAATTTCACGCCGTTCCCGGACGAGTGGACCGTGGAGGACAAGGTGCTGTTCGAGCAGGCCTTCAGCTTCCACGGCAAGAGCTTCCACCGCATTCAGCAGATGGTGAGAGGACGGAGGAGCAAACGAGGACATTTAAAGAGAAATCAGTAACATTTTATTCTTTAACTTCTGGACCGCGGCTCGCAGCTGCCGGACAAGCTGATCTCCAGCTTGGTGAAGTACTACTACGGCTGGAAGAAGACCAGGACCAGGACCTCCGTCATGGACCGGCAGGCCAGGAGGCTGATCAACAAGAGGGAGAAAGAAGACGGGTATGAGATGCAATGAAAGCATTGGGGCTGTAGCGATACGATCCCACACACACACCGCCCTCTGCAGGATTTTAAAGGGACAGTGCGTTTTGGTGACATCCTGTGAGCGTTGAATTAATTAAACAGCATAAATTACAAGCTTTTGAAAACGAAAGTGAACAATGGAGCGTTAAAGTGCAGCAAGTGGCCTTTAGCTTGATAGTGAACATATGAGGAGTTGCTAGCCAGGCTAGCCAGGCTAGCAACGATAAACCACGACAGCCAATAATTCAAGTCCAAATTAAAATTAAAATTGTACCTATTTTAGCAAAGTAGCTTAAGGCTTGTGAGCTCTGACCAATAAAAGCTCCTCCCCACACAACTGCAGACCATATATATATATATATATATTTAGTGGTACCATGGATTGCATTTTTCTCTTTTGAAATAGTCATGATGATCACGAGGAAGGCGAACCCGGCAGCGACAGCGACTTTGAGCTCGCCGCCAAGAAAGAGGTGAATCCCGAACTCACGACGGCGGTCGCCGGAGCGGCGCCCAATCAATGCCCGGCAGCGAGACCAGAACGCTGCGCCCGATGTCTGTCCACGCAGGCGGCGAAGCAGAACCCCAGCAGCACCGGCTCCGACAAGGCCACGCCCAGCCGCGCCGCGCCGGCGAAGAAGGAAAACCTCGGCGCTCAGTACCGCCACCACCCGCTCCGGGCCCGCCGCAGGCCGCCCAAGGGCATGCACCTGGAGCAGGGGGACATCGCGTCCGCGTCGGCCTCCCACGACGCCGGCGTGCTGACGGTGCGGCAGCTGGACACGCAGCTGGTCTCGCTGAAGAGACAGGTAACGAGCGTTTTTCACCCGCGGCCGTCGCCAACGACGACGAGCGGGGCGCCGGCGTGCGACGAACGCGTCCCGCTCGCCGGCGGGATAACGTCACAAACGTTAAACGAGGACAGCGTTGGGGACTAAAGTCTCCGCCGGATGTTTTAATGTCTCAAAAGACGCTTTGTGTCCAACTCGTCCCCCTTCCAGGTTCAGTCCATTAAACAGAACAACAGCGTTCTGAAGCAGAGCTTGAGCCAAGGCGTTGAGGCTTTGAAGCCGACCGACGTAAGTTTTCCTTTGATCTCCTACAGCGATGTTTTCCTCCTGTTACGTTCTCCACGCTGGTTTCATCCCCCGATAATCTGTTCTTCATCATCATCATCATCGTCATCGTCGTCGTCTCCTCCTCCTTGTCCCCTGCTTTCACTCCAGCCTCCCCCGAAGATGAACTCGCGCTGGACCACGGAGGAGCAGCTCCTGGCCGTGCAGGGTGAGTGAGGAGACGCGGCTCCTTTAAGGGGCGGGGCCTGTTCCGACTGACGATGCTCTCGTGTCTCCAAACCAGCGATCCGTCGATACGGTAAAGACTTCGTAGCCATCGCCGACGTGATCGGGACCAAGATGCCAGCTCAGGTGAGCGTTCGAGAGACGGCCGTCTCTTATCCCGTCGTCTGTCCCCCGTCCCCGTCCCCGATGACAGTCTGTCTGCCGACTCCTCCTTTCCCAGGTGAGCTCGTTCTTCGTGAGCTACCGTCGCAGGTTCAACCTGGACGAGGTGCTGAGGGAGTGGGCGGCGGAGCAGGTGGCCCCCGACCGGGACCAGAGGGACCAGAGGGACCCCGGGAGGGGCGGCGAGGAGGCGGCGGCCGCAGACGACGCCGGAGACGAGGACGAGGTAGAGACCGACTCGAGACCGACTCGGAGACCGTCTTTGTTACAGAGACACAAATATAAGGATGAATTTATCCCGGCTGAAAAGACCAAACTGGATTAACCCTTTCATTCCCTCAGGCCAGATTTGTTTTCCAGCACGTTTTTACTCATCTTTAGGCATAAAAAAACCTGATTTTGATTGACAGTGAAATATGCGATCTTGAAGCATAAAACGCTCGGAGCGTTTTTCATTCAGAGACCTTACGGATCCACAGCGACTTTGTGTTTGTTAAAAACGACGAGCGTTGTGTAACATTTATGATTTAGGCCAGAACAAAATGAGCTTCCCCTCCTTGAATGAGCAGCAGCCGCCACTCCAAACCAAACCAATCATGGGAGAGGGCGGGACTTCCCCTTTACTCTGTCCAATCAACGAGCGCCCCTTTCAGCCACGTGATGCTGCTCAGAAAGTTCGCTTCGCGTTAGAAGCCACAGCGTGAAAGCACCCTCAGACGCAACTTAAGTTTAGGGCGTAACTATTCATCGTACGCCTGCTGCAGCCTCTCGTCTGCCAAGGGAGACACGCGGAAGGCTTATAACGAGTGTAGGCGTGTGCGTGTGCGTGTGTGTGTGTGTGCGTGTGTGTGTGTGTGTGGTCACGTGACCCAAAGGTGCGTTCACGGACCCAGAAAAGAGTGGGACGTAAGAGATTAGCGTGGTAAATTGGTAAATGTAGCAATTGGACGCCAACTCGGTGCTTCCAGCTGTCTGTCGGCCATGTTGGTTTCACGCCTCCCGTCTTCTCTCAGGTCAAGATGGAGGACTCTCCCTCGGACGCCGCCGGCGGTTCCCCCCCCCCTCCTTCCACCCAGACCCTCTCCCAGCCCCCTCCGCTGCTGCGCCCGGTTCCTCCCTCCGCCCCGCCGAGCCTCCTTCGCCAGCCCCCGCCTCTGCAGACGCGCCCGCTCCAGAACAGAGCGCCACACAACCACCCGCCTCCCCCGCTCATCCGGCCCGCGGGGACCTCCTCGTCCCAGCCCGGCGGGACCCCCAACCTCAGGGCGTCACCCCCCAGCGCCTTCTCTGCTGCAGGGCAGACGCCTCCGTCACTGATCGGGCTCAGAGCGGAGCAGCCCAACTCGCACTGATGCGCACGCACACACACACGCGCACACACACACACACACACACACGCTCCTTTGACTGATATGTCAAACGCATTCATCACAGGACGACGCCCATTAACTGTACGAAAAAAGCCTACCTCCCCACACACACACACACACACACCTCCGCTGAAATCAAAGACACTGGATCTCCAAAAGCCATGACCACAGAGTAGCAGCCACCTCGTTTCCATGTCAACCAGCTGGATAGCAGTGGAGCGCGTTAGAAGGTACGCACGCGTTCACCTGCGCAGGAACGGAAGAGGAAACGAGGCGGAGGAACCCGCGGCTTTAGAACCTTCACTGTTAAAAATGTACGTGTGCGAGGAAACGACATCGTAATCGTGGCCGTGCTACGAGTTCATTGTTGCTCGGGTTCGAGAAAGGAAGTCGCTCCTTCCTGTTCTCTCGTATTAATTAATTAATTTCTGACTAGATTTGAAGGTGAGCTGCGTAGGAAGTTAGTCGTCGTCAGTAGTTTAGACTTTATCCTGAATATAACTGATTTCAGTGCGACGCTGCGCCGCCTCGGTGTAAACGGCGTGCGGGACTGATTTGAAACGAAGGCCGCGGTTGACCTTTCCTGACCTCCCAGACACTGAAAAACGTTCTGCCAAAGTCTGTTTCTGCTTTGCGAGCTCGTCCAGGAGAATGTCTGAAGTCTGCCGAGCTTTTTTCTTTTTTTATCGACTTGCTTTCTACAAAAGTAGAACACGAGCGTTTTGAGACGCGTTCTACGAGCCCGCAGGTCGGATCGGAACCTTCCTCCTGCAGCGAACTGAAGGATTTGATTTGACTTTTCTCTGAGCAGTGAAAAGCAACGTCTTTGCACTGTAACGATTAGCTGAGCGGCTACAGCTCGCTAGCTAGCTCGCCGGTTAGCGCGCTTCGTCGGCGGCAGACAGCCAGTCTGTCACAGGTGGGTTCTAACCATCCGGTTCTGTGTTTGAAGTGCATTTATCATCAGGTGTTCTCTGGTAGGTTGGTAGTTTGAAACCGATCAACCATCCCGCAGTCAGGAAAGGCAGCTTCCTGATCAAACGCGGGACCGAAGCCGTTCTCCTTGTTCGTGATCTTTTCTTTTTGGACGCCTGCTCGTCCCTTTTACGGAGCTCCTCCCCTCGTCGTCGTCTCGTCGCCCTTTCGAAGACATTTATTTAAGCTGTTCGACGCTTCTCTACGTTCGCCTCGCTCGTCAGAGGTTGCGAGTTCAGCGCCGCTGCATTTCGCTTTGAAGTGGCTCGCCTTTTTGTTTCTCCAAAAATCTGCTTGTGAGAATTTGTTTACATATTAAAGAGAAATGTTTTTTTTATTTTATTTAGAATAAAGAACTTACCACAGCGTGGCGTTTTTCTTGGTTCATCTGGGCTTTGATCTCAGGCGTTTACCATCACAAGACAAATATCTTATTTATTGACCCTGGTCCATTAACTCATTCAATGCCAGCCGTCCTCCGGATCGCCTGCAGTTTGAGTTTCCGTACAGATAGAAAAGCGCTTCATAAAACAAACGCATTATTATATCATTGTTTTTATTACTATCATTGTAATTTTTCATCATCTTGCTTTTGCACAAAAAAAACCAAACATACATTTTTCAGGAGTCGATCCCCCCCCCCCTCGATCCAAACCCACCACTACAGTTACAGCTTGCTCAAAAACATTTAAAATCAACGTAAATTACAGCAATGTAAAAAGGAAGTAAATAAAATCAACCCTGAAAGAGATAATAGAACAGCCAGAATAATAATTAGAATCCAAATACCCAAAAGAAGATCTGATGTATTAAAAACAAATAATACGACGACGTGTCACTGTTAGAAAGGAAAGTGTTAAGTACAACCAACTCCCGGCGTTACCCTCCCAGACTAGTGTGTGTGTTTCTAATGCTCTGACAATCTGAGGGGGGGGGGGGGGGGGGCGGTGCTCCGCTTCATCCAACACACGATGAGCGGCGCGTCAAAAAGGCAGCAACGACGTGAATCTGTACAAACCCGACACGTTCGACGACACAAAAATATATTATCAGATCAGAAATGGAAGGAAATGATTCGTCGTCGTCGTCCTGGCGGATTCTTTTTGTATTTTCCAGTGATCATTAACAAAAGACACTCACACACACCGTTTGTTACAGACTCCAGAGACAGCCGTCACAGAACACGCATATGGTCGGGGTGGGGGGTGGGGGGGGGCGGGGTTGACATTCTGAATATGAAGGCGTGATAAAACAGCACAAATAAATCACTTTGTGTGCTGCCGTATACAAACAGAGAAACAGAAGATGTTTTATAGAGAAAGGCAACACAAAGTCATCGTCCCGTCCGTTTCCAGTGCACAACTCGTTCTAAAAACCGGCAATGAAGAAAGAAACGAAAAAGAAAACAAGGATTGGAAGAGTCCAAGGATGAATGACAGACGAAATGAAACGGGGGGGGAAGCCGCTCAGACGGCTGCGTTTGTGCAGAGTCCAGTTAAAGTTGGAGCGAGGGAGGTAAAGTGTGTGTGTGAGAGAGAGAGAGAGAGAGGGGGGGGGGGGGGCGGTACGGTCAAAGGGTTGCTCCGTGTTTCTAGTTCATTTTGGGGGATTGGAGAGTGTCCTCAAAGCAACAACAGCAAAGTCCAACCACTGAACATCGACCTGCGTGTGCGTGTGTGTGTGTGTGTGTGTGTGTGTGTGTGTGTGCGTGCGTGTGCGATAATGGGCTCCGTGACCCCACGTCGTGGCTCAGCAGGAGTCCTTCCAGTTTTGGAGCCGAACCAAAACAATCTCAAATCTGTCTTCCAGCAAAATAAGCTCATAAACATTTTGTTAATCATCGTTATTGAAATTATGTTTCACCATTTCCTCGACTCCTTGTCCGTTTCTCGATAGTTTCCGCCTAACCCCCCCCCGTCCCGTCCCCCCCCCCCCGTCCCGTCCCGTCCCCCCCACAGCAGAACTGTGCAGGAGAAACTGAATAAATAGCAGGTAGAAGAGGTCAAAGTGAAAAACCAGAGGGCAGATCAGACATGCAGAAAAGTGTAACGTCTAAGTTGAAAGTGTCAAATGAAAACCCACCGGGTTAAAGGACTTTAGTCCTTAAGTACTTCACAACTCAGAGGAACCAGAACCAGAGGAACCAGAGGAACCAGAACCAGAGGAACCAGAGGAACCCGACTCAGAGGTTCTAACGGCCAGAAACGAAAGAACCAAACTTCGAGATAGGAAACATCGCCGAGTCTCAGAACTTATTTTGTCCAGGCAACAATCATGTTATTTATAGTGACCCCACCCCCTCCTATCATTGTGGCCCCGCCCCCGCTCCCTCATCACCCCCCCCTCCACCCCTAGTGTCCCAAGCACTCACAGCTTGAGCTCGTTGGCTATCTTTGAGGCAATGTTCTTGAAGGCGATGGAGGTGCCCGAGATGCGCTTGAAGCGCACGCCGTTGAGGGACAGGCGGGGCAGCTTGCACACCTCCATCTCCCATTGGACGAAGTCATCGCGGGCCGGGTTGCCCGACACGCACAGCAGCATGTAGCGTTCGCGCAGCTCGTACTCGCAGCTGTTGGAGTCGAGCACCTTGCGGATCTCGCGCATCATCTCGGCGGGCTCCATGGACGACGTGGTCTTCATGGACCAGGTGAAGCGGAGGGAGCGCGGCTTGGTGGAGTCCTTCTGGCCGCCGATGGCTGGGGGGGTACCGGTTCCACCTAAGAGCAGAGAGGGGGGGGGAATGAGAGTCGCGAGGCTCAACGTGAAGGATGACTGTTGCATAAGGGGGAACTGTGTGACCCCTGACCTCAAAACATGCACCGCCCTAAAAATACACCTTTCAGGGGGGCAGAAACGGAGATAGTCATCACGACTCTCTCCGGATCAACCCCCCCCCGCCCCCCTTGTCCACCTACGGTGTACATATTATGTGTCTTTTTAATTTATTGTTCGTTTTGCGTCTGTGGTGTAATTTATTTTAGTTTTATTGTTATTGTTAAATGTCGATGATTTATGTACGAAGGACTTTCAACGGAAACAAGACCGCAAGGGCTTTTTAGAAATGCTCCTCTTAGACAGGATGTTTGACTTTATTTGTACTGTAATACATGCTACTGTGTGACTGTACTCATACTGTAATACATGCTACTGTTTGACTGTACTCATACTGTAATACATGCTACTGTTTGACTGTACTTGTACTGTAATACATGCTACTGTTTGACTGTACTTGTACTGTAATACATGCTACTGTTTGACTGTATTTGTACTGTAATACATGCTACTGTTTGACTGTACTTGTACTGTAATACATGCTACTGTTTGACTGTACTTGTACTCTAACATTATATCTAATAAATATATTCATCATCATAGAATGAAAGATGAATTCTGAGTCATCTTAGATCCGTTGTTTTAGCGGGGCTAGCTAGCTTATGCTAGTCATAGAAATTATCTTTCAACTCAATCTTGACACGATACAGGTTGAGACATTTTTTTTCTTCTAATCGTGTCTCTGAAACTATTCCAAAAGAACTCGAGAGTTGAGCAAATGCAGAAAATGCTGAGTCATGGGTTCAATTTCAAATGAACGGCGCAGCTCTGGTCGTAATCATTTTATTTTAATAAAGAGATAAAAAAGATAAAAACTAAATTGAAATATCAAAAAAATATGAAATAGAATAAAAGTTAAGGAAATAAAGTAAAAGTAATACGCAGGTAAATTAAAGTTAGTTAATTTGCAAGCTTGACGGCTTGGTTCATCTGAACTATGGGGAACCTCAAGGGTCTGTGCTTGGCCCCATTTTAATTCCATTTGATCATTCTATCTCGATTTAAGGGGCAAGATGGCACAACATTTAAATGAGGACGCTGCAGGTCTATTATTGGTCCTGTGAAAGTCCTCCAAAGCAGTTTTGGTAATGAACCAAAGCGTCAGGCACATCTTTATCGTTTAAACTCTTCCATGATCGTGCTGTGGAAAGCGACACAGAAACAAAATGGCTGATTTTGAATAGGAATAATGAGGACAAGTTGGAAACAAAGACAGCCCATAATGACCGTTTCTATTTTGCCCGTCCTAATATTGACTAAATGAGAAGTCGGTCAGGCCTCCATGCCAGTGTTACCAGATCCTGGCGAGGAATTGTTCTCATCGTTGTTGGAGGCGAGGACACCACCAGACATCTTCTCCGACTTGTCCACGGTGCTGCTCAGCATGGACCTGCGAGAGCCGGGAAGGGGGGGGCAGGAGACGGAAGAGAATGAGATAAGTGTGAGAATACAGATTTAAAAAGTTCGGACAAAAAGGGACGAAGGGAAAAAATGGAGGAATAATTGAAAGGAAGAGAAGGAGATGGTGAGATTGTGGCAGTGAGGAAGATGAGGCTGAAGTTCTTCTGAGCACCGCTGTGTGTTTGTACGTGCACATCAGATAAGGCAACGCGTGTGTGACTGTGTACTCGGTGTGTATCTGCACACAAACACACACTTGGTACTCTGATTCTGAGTTCCCATCACACACACACACACCCCCACCCATGCAGGTCGCCCTCCACACCAGCAGCATCACTGCTTTTATGCTTTTATCACCATCACCAATGAATCAGATCCCAGCTCGACACCCCCCCCCCCTACTCATCGCCCCCACCCTGATTCAAGCGGCGAGTCCGGGTTCCCTTTTCTTTGTCTCACCTGCTCCCCTCATCCCGACCCTCTCCCTCATAGGGACTCCTCGGGAAAAATCAACACAAGTTTAGTCTTTTTCAGAGCTAAGGGCAACACATCTGATCATTGTAAATCATCTGGTCGCCATGCCGACCCTAAATGTTCCCATCCAGCCCCATCCCATAATGCCAAAGGGCAGATTCATACTTTATAAATGCTTTCATTTGAGCCAACTGTGGATTTCAGAGCTCAAAATGCAGTTCCGGTTCGCTCAGAGCAACCACTGAGGAGTGCAACAAGGGTCATGATCAACCACCTTAAATGTTTGCAATGCAGAGTTCTTTAAAATGACTTATTAAATAAAGTTGCACCACTGAAGATTAGATCATTTCGTTGTTACATTTTAAAGGGACACACAATGTTTACATGAATACCTTATTGATCAATGTTTTATTTGTTGTCACAATATTAGTACATCTTTGTATTTAATATTTTATACGCTGCGTTACTTTGCAGTTTAGCAGATAAAAGATAAATGTAAATATTACTCAGGTTTATCTGGTGCGAAGCATTTTGATTGAGAACTCTAAACATTTGAATTTTAATTAAGTTATAACTTTATGGCATGCCGTTCAGGAACTTGTATATATATATATCAAAAGTGAGGTCTGAGAATATGGACCGAACTCTGGAATATATATATGAAAACCGCGGTTCAATTCCCGGTCGGGGAGCCAGGTCGATCTTGTGTCATTGGAAATTTCTGAATATATATATGAAAATCTCTGAATATATATATGGAAATTTCTGAATATATATATCAAAATATACATTCCGGATTCGGTCCATATTCTCAAAGTTTTCATATCGATCTTGTGTCATTGGAAATTTCTGAATATATATATCAAAATATATATTCCGGATTCGGTCCATATTCTCAAAGTTTTCATATCGATCTTGTGTCATTGGAAATTTCTGAATATATATATGAAAATCTCTGAATATATATATCAAAATATATATTCCGGATTCGGCCCATATTCTCAAAGTTTTCATATATATATTCTCAGACCTCACTTTTGATATACAATAAGTTCCCGAACAGCATGCCATAAAGTTATAACTTATATATATATATATATATAACCTGCTGATCAATGAGAGGAGCCGCTCCAAACGAAGACAATTTAGAACGACATCATTCTCAACACGGTGGAACAGGATGGGATGGAACATGGAGTGGGATGGAACATACTGGTTGGCATGGCGAGGGTGAATGGTTAGAAGTATTAATGATCCCAATACTGCATTTACAGCATCGTTGGTAATATACAGGCTGTTTTATACACGCGTTTACTCCTGGAAACGATGCTGCAAGTATCTGCACGAATACCAGCAGAGTTTATTTAAAACAAAAGGTAAAATAAAGTAAATGGAGAAAAGAGGCAGACGACAGCTAAACACGCGGGATGCAGGTGACGAGCAGGACCGGGTCGGTGTCTCGCTTTGAGTCCGTTTAAAGTCCTTCCTGCAACAAAAGCATGGCCGACGAGCAACCGGCAACCAGCGGCCTCAGGCGAGACCGGCGGCTTCAGGTGAGACCGGCGGGCTCGGGCTCAGGCGAGACCGGCGGGCTCGGGCTCAGGTGAGACCGGCGGGCTCGGGCTCAGGCGAGACCGGCGGCTTCAGGTGAGACCGGCGGGCTCGGGCTCAGGTGAGACCGGCGGGCTCGGGCTCAGGCGAGACCGGCGGCTTCAGGTGAGACCGGCGGGCTCGGGCTCAGGTGAGACCGGCGGCCTCAGGTGAAACCATCAAATGAAATTGTGCCGCGTTGCACCTGCACTAAAGCAAGACGTGGGGGGGGTGGAGGCGGGGGAGCGCCCTGATAGAAAAACAAAGGACTGAACTGTGAACACAACGAGGATCATTTAAATGTTAATATTTAAACCTATCTTAAGGCAGATGAACGTTTTCCCTTTCGTATGTGTAGACACATTTTTATGTGTTCTCAAATCTCCTGAAGACCTGGCTACATTAAAAACAACAACAACAACAACCTGGAGGGGGGGGTCTGCATTACAACCGTTAACCACCAGGGGGACCAACAGTCCACGTTACAGGACGGCTGCTTTACGTGCAAACGAGGTGTGTGTAGTCAGCATGTACAAATACTTATGTAAGAAATGTGCACATTGTTGCTGAATCAAAATGTGTGTGTATGTGTGTGTGTGTGTATGTGTGTGCGTGTGTGTGTGTGTGTGTGTGTGCGTGTGTGTGAAGGCCTCTTCCAGCCAGAGTAGGACAAAGCCATCCAGGTCTGTTAGAGAGCCAGAGTGAGAAGAGAGAAATGAAGGACGCGAGTGCAGCCCCCCCCCCCCCCCCCATCCTCTCCATAGCACCTCTACTACTACTAATAATGACTACGAGACGACAGGACACACCTCCAGCCTCCTGTGGTGAGTAAACCGATGCGACAGAGATGAGACGGATCAAAGGGTTTGGTGATCTCCTCCTCCGTGTTAGTACTCCGTTTATCAGACCGAATCGTGGGAGCGATATCTGTACCTGAAGCTCAGGCTGGCTTAACACGGAAAGGGGAGGAGTTAAATAAAACCTCCTCTTAAACCGGGGCGATGCAGTTTGACATCCCGGTGGATGAACGGTAACAAGGGGGACGAAGAGGTGGCCGGGAGGGACGAGAAGGAAGTGGGGTGAGGCGTTACCGTGCTGCACGATGAATAAGTGAGTGAGTGGGTGAGTGGGTGAGTGGGATGTTAGTAAAAATGGATGAAATTAAAACAAGTATGGGCCAAAACATGGCACTTAAACCCAGAAGGCTCCGGAGCCAACCACGGGAAAAAAGGAAAACGGATAAAGTTCAAGGCACGAATGGAAGGTTTCAACGAAAAGCTGCACGCAACACCAAAAAGGGAAGAAATGCAAAAATATATACAAGGAGGAGAATACATGTATGTATTTCAGAGGGGTTATATATTTAGCGTTGGGGGTGTTGCCTACCTTCTTGGAAACCTGAACGAGAGATTTCTACAAAAAAAAAAAGAGGGATAAAGAAAGAAAGAGAAAAGGTTGTATAAAACGTGTAGATTTAACGAGCTTTCTGTAAAAGACAAAAAGCCTGGAGCAGCAAATCAGAACAGAAATATCTCCGTTCAGACCAATCAGGAAAGAGTCTGAGAAAAAACGAGAATATATGAACACACGCACGCACACACACACACACACACACACGCACACGCACGCACGCACGCACACACACGCACGCACACACACACACACACACACACGCACACACACACACGCACGCACGCACACACACGCACGCACAGCACATAGACACGTTTAGTGTCTGTCTCCACCTCTACTTCCTACCAGTGTGCCGAGTTCTGTCTGTGTGATGTGTGTGTGCGTGTGTGTGTGTGTGATGTGTGTGTGTGTGTGTGTGTGTGTGATGTGTATGTGTGTGTGTGTGCGCGCGCGTGCGTGCCAAGGTGTCCCTCCCCAGTCAGGGTATTTATAGTTGAGGGAAAAGTGATATTTCCGGTGTAACCATGGATACTGTCACCACGGAGCTACAGTATCTCTGAGTGGGAGGCCTAGAATGTCTGTACCCTCCGCTTCTCACACACACACACACACGCACACGCACACACACACACACACACACACACACAGGCAAGGAAATCATTTGTCAGTTTGCGTCTTTAAGCTTCTGTGGTAGCCAGAAACACGTCCGTGTACTCTCTTCTTCCAGCATCCTCAGGAGATCTGCTGTACTCTGCAGCACGGAACGGCACGCCGGACCGTTTCAAGCGGCTCCGACTCCGCGGCAGCGATATCTACGGCAGTAGCAACACCTCGTGTGTTTAGAAGCAGACATCAGGACATTGGATGCAGGAACTCGCTTTTGGGTTCCCTTTTTTCTGAGCATATTTATACTTATTCAGTAGAAATCGAAAACCAAATTCAAGAAAAAAAACAAAACAAAACAAAAAAAGAAAACCAAATTCAAGTAGCATTGAAAGACAGGTTGTTGATTTTGGCTGTTTTTAAGAAGCATAAATACAGAATACGATAATCCTTGTTTAGTAATTCGATCCTGAGACACAGGCTCCTCCCCCTCCTATCCTTTGTCGGATCAAAGCTCGACTCCATTCCCAAGGAAAAATAAAACACCATAAAACAAATTTAGATTTCACTGCAATCAGGTACCGATGAGGCGAGAGCCGCGTTCGCGCTGCGACCTGCACCAGAGGGGGCCGAGATGAAATCCAAAATGGCTCCTCGGCCACCACAGCTCCAAACCAAATTACAGAGAAGACGCAGCTGTTCCCTTCCCTCTGAGCAGAGTGACAGCTCAGCACAAGCCCAGCGATCGGGATGGAAACCCGCGATGGAAACCAGCGATGGCGTGGAGGCCGAGCGCATCTTTCCTGGGTTGTAATATCAACCTAGTCATTTTCTGCCTCGGGCCGAAACCTCAACGCTCAGAAAAGGCTCGGAGCGGCAGAAAAGCGGCTTCCACAGTTTTTATTTGTGTGGAAGCTCCGCCCCAAAGCGTCTTATTATCCTAACATTCCCCCCCCTTCCTGGGTTCCCACGCTCACGCCGCTCTTTTCACTCACCTGCGTACAAATTTGGATGTGAATTTGCTGAAAATCCCCGTGGCGCCGTGCGTCCTCCGGGCCTGGCTGTTGCCATGTGACAACGAGGGGGACGCAGGCCCGCCGGGGTAGGCGGAGCCCTGCTGGTCCCGGGCGCCCCGCTGCTGGCCTGCGTGGAATGTGCTGCGGACGCCCACCCCTCGGGAGAAGTTGGCGCGGTCGGACGCGGCCGAGCTGCTGATGTTGTGCGCGGATGGGGAGGCGCCGGGCGCCCGCTGAGGTGGGGCGCTGCACAAACGGAGTCGTGGGAGGAAAGAGGAGAGCAAAAGAGGAAGATGACGGATGAACAGGAGTAAACGAGTCGGGAGGTGGGAGATCGAAGATGATTTCAGGAAGTCAGATTGGGCAGAGTGAGGCATGTGGAGATGGGAGAAGAGCGGGAGAGGAACATCCAATGAGACAAACGGAAACCTTCACCGGAAGGTCATTTATATCTGCTTGTTATGACGCCTCACACAAACCAGAGAGTCGGTTCAGGTCAGCTCAGGTCAGTGGAACAAACAGTGACACAACTATTACACGTCTATTACAAGGCTCTCACACACACACACTGTGTGCATGCACGGTCTGCGCCAGCGTGTGGCGCTAGCACACTCAGAGATAAGACGGGTCAGAAGGGTTCAAGAAATATCATCAAATGATGTTACGACATCAAGCTGGAGCAGAATGTTATGCATGTACAAACTAAAAATATTAAGTAAATCGCTATTCCTCCTCATTTATTCTTGTTTAAACGGGACATGTTATGATAAACTCACTTTTCCCACGTTTCTACTCTATTCTGGTGATTTTGGGTCCTTATCAACCCCAAACAGAGAAATAAACCATCCAGTCGATCCTTTGTAGTTTGGGTCGGTCTGTAATCACCTCCTGAAACACGTCTGGAAGAAACCGCGTCCGTCACGTGGGGCAAACGTGCACAAGACGTGCGTGCGTCCCTGTGTCTGTGCTCGCTTCGCCGTCGCGGTGACGAGGAACTGACTTTTGTTTTTGTCTCCGAACATTTAATCCCAGCCGTCTACATAAAGCGAGAATATCCTTGAACGCAGTCACTCAAAAGGGGTCTTCTGGAAAAACAATTTCACCTTTCATTGACAAATAAACCGGAGAAAAACAGAACAGACGTTTCTCTGTCCCCTCGGATACAACCAATTTGGAAACACAGCAGAGGTGCGGCACAATGAAAAACCCGCTCGTCTCGTTCTGAAACCTTTCAGTTACGGTCCATCGGGTAGATGTGAAGATTGAAGAGCGACTTCTACACAAGGTTTCATTTTGTTCCGCTTTCCGAGGTTCTGAGTCCATTTCCTGGCTTGCGCTAAGTAACCGATGGGTCTATAATATCACTATGGTGATGCCAACGAACTCCTCGTCTCCAAAATACAGCATATAACCTCATTTGTCCTGCGTCCCTCTCACGTCTCCAGCGGTTGGACGCATTGACCAGGTTGACGTCCTCGTCTCCTGCAGCTTTGACTTTATGCATCGGCTGCTCCAAACACTTCAGGACCATTTCTGGATGCTATTTTAATACGCTTCATTAAACTAAGTTCTCTTTCTCGTTCTGCTCTGGATGCTGGAGATGCAGCACAAACAGCTGAGATGTTTGAGCCCGGTGGGCCGTGCCGTGGGACGCGTCCATACGGCGCGCCGCATCAGCTCCGTTTTAAATGATCGTTTATACCGGTATATCAAAATTAACGCCAGACCCTAATGGGAAGCAGAAATTATTAAATAATTAGGAATTATTTTGTAATTAACTAATGCTGTTCACATTTGTTTCTTCTTTATAAAAAGTTAGGAGTCAACCGTTAAAGGTTTTAGCGGTGAATAACCAGTGAAGCAAATGCACGACATGAAAATGAGCCGTGCTGTTGATGTAAAAACACACTCAAATAAAAATCTATTAAGATAAAACTTATTCGACTCAACAACTTGACGGTGAACGCATTTAATTGATCTTTATATTTTTAATAGGATTGTAGGTGATTTTGGGTGAAAACAACTGAAAAATAATCCGCATGATATAAATGAAATGGGAGCATTTTGGGAATTCTTCTGCCATTCGATATATTGTCTCATGTAAATATTCGTTTTAATATAGATTCGATTCAGTAAAAGGAATATTTTACACCTATTTCACTTAATACCGGTAGAGAAACCAAACTTGCATTTTCAAGAGTGGGATACAATTATTTACAGATTTATATGGGCAGGGAAGAAACCAAGAATAAAATAAAAATACCCTAAAATGACCAAAAGAGACATGTGGATGAGACATCATTATAGAGCAGCTCAAACTCTTATTAGTTGGATGGTGTACTCAAAATGGAAAGACACAGAATGGGCAGTGGGAAGGACTCCCGGTACCAGTCGAGGAGAGGAACCAAACTGTTCACATGGTTTGCACATGAACCAGATTGTATATCGGCTAAGATTGACACGCAAGATTCAATCCGATCGGACGGAACAAGGACTCACAACAGAAACTGCACTCTCTTAGATCAGGATAAAGTTTCCAGCTTCCAGAAACTAGAAGATAAACTTCGTCTACAAAGTCTGGATCACTTTAGATATTTATAAGTCAGAGATTACATGAACACTAAATTCCCAACTAAGGGTTAGGATTTTCAAGGAGACGACGGAATACCACTCTCCAAAGGAGAACATCCAGAATACACGCCGCGCTTCAAAATCTTGGAAGTGATCACGCTGTCTATCTTAAGAAAAGATGGGACGCAAAGGGAGGCGTCACAATCACACCTACTGTTCAGAAAACCAGAAAATCCACCGTTTGGTATTCAAAAATGAGCTTCGTTCCAAAACGTAGCTGACCGAGCACGGATGGAACGTGTTCATTTATCCTTCATTTTCCTTTTCTGTCCATCAGGTTCTTGCTGAACGCAAAGATCGTCTGTGTGAGGAGCAGGAAGGGGGGGTGGGGGGGTCGTCAGTCGGTGTCTGTGTGTGCGACAGAGAGAGAAGACACTTGCCTGGGCCGTGGTGCGTGCAGGTCAGAGGGGCATGGATGATTGGACGAGGACAGGGACTTGTGGTGGCGGGAACGCGAAGAGGAGGAGGAGGAGGAGGAGGAGAGGACGGCAGCGGCTGAGGCAGTTGAGGCACGGGAGCCCGGAGTGTTTAGACTGGGTGGAGGGGGGGGGACAGGAGGAGGGACCCCGCCCGATGCAAACACCACACACACAAAACAGATACACAGTCACACACACACACCGGGCGGGGTTTGTGCGTGGGTGGGGAGGTGAGGTGGAGCATGGTTAGAAGCAGCACTTATCAAACACATTAAAGGGGGGGGGGGGGGGGAGGGAGAGAGGAAATACAAGTCCAACAACACAAAGACAACACGAACAGGAAGAAGACGGCTGATTGGATGACACACAAAGGCGGAAAAGAAACGTTCACATTGTTTTATGGGAATAAAGAATCAAGACGAACGGCGTGGACAAAGTCAGGTTTCTAAGATTTCACAAATGAACAGAGCGAGGAAACTAAAACCACGACTAAAGCCACTTTGGGTTCCCCGACAAATACGCGCAATGGGAAGAGTTATTAGCACAACGTGAGGTACTTGGGTTCAAAGTTAACTTAATTATTACATTTCTTACAAACCCTCGCTAAACGTTGTTTGTTTTCAATTTTAATTCACATTTGTTTATTTTCATCTTTTGAGGAGGTTACATTGTTTAAGAGTTTTCTGCTGCAAAGAAGAGTTTGTCATATTTTATATTTTTTATACAGCGGTACTTTGACCTCTGAGCTCCTTAATCTACGACTTTGTCAGTGAAGATGGAGTGAAATCAAATTGATCCTATCTGCTCTCCCGTTAGCACAAATCACCGGCTCTCAATACAATTTATAAAACCAGTTGATTTCTTTACATTCTCTATTTTAACATTTTTATACAATAATTGACATGTATAGACTTTTTTTTTTCACTTAAAAACTGGTAATAAAATCAGGTTGTTGTTTGGCCTTTCAGTTAATATAAATGAGGAACATTTATTAGATGTGAGCAAATTGAGTTACAAGTTAGGTCACGGAACAAATGAAATTTAATGTATTTATTTATTTCTCATGCCGTCATTAAACTGCTTGTTTTCATCGTAAATTAACATCTTGGGTCTGCAAAAAATTGCTTCTTTTCAGAAAGTACCTCGTGTTTTATGGACCAAATGGTTTATCAATCAACATTAAACTATAATAATAAAAAGCATTCCTTGTAATTCTAGAGCACAAACCATTCAAATCAGCATCATCCGTATTATATTCTCTTCTTCTGGTAGACGAATACCTGAGACAGCAGTTTAGCACATTTAAGCTACATTCTACACTTTAATTTGACTTTCTTAGAAACCAAGTTTAACATTTAAGATCTAGAAATACGTTTTTCATGCTTGCCGTATTTCTTGAACCCTCGATCAGCGAAGACGCTTTGGGTTACGAAGCTATCCAAGAAATGGACAGCTGTGATTGGACTGTATCCAGAACTATCCACACACAGAAACAGAGCCAGAGACGGGGAAGGACGGCACCAGAGGAAGACCAAGATGAAGGGGAGACGGCAAGTTAATGAGGAATGATAGAGACATTTTTAGAGGACGACCAAAGAACTGCTAACAGAGAAAACAAACAGGATTTAGAAGAGCTAGCGATGGAAAAACACGTCCACTGTCCAGTAGATCTCGTCTGCGGCTTGAGTATGTGTAACATGTATGTTTACACCGAGTATATATTTCTGTCTGTGTGTAAACCTACTATGAGGCGGGCACAGGGATCATAGAGTACCACCGAGAGTAAATATTCCATCACAAGTCTTCTTAATCTCCTTAGAGACTAAAAAGTAATGAGTAGACAGATTAATACAAAAGACAAGGGGGGGGGGGGGGGGGGGGGGTCAAGCTGGGAAAAGAATACGCGGGGGTGCCAAGAATATTTAAGTGACTTTAGATCCACTGGGACAGGAACTCATGCAGAAGTAAAAGAACACCGAACCAAAGGTAGAGAGGACACAAAGGGAGCGACGGGTACAAGTACACAAACGTCACAGCAGCAATGATCAAATCACGTCAATAACACCGTTAGCAGAGTTTACCATGGCTTAAGACAGTATTAAGAACAGGGCTGCTTCAAATGACCACGCCTTTTATCATCGCAGAGTACGCTGGGGTCACGAGGAAAAAGATTTCCCAGAATAGACCTGACTTTAAAGCCAAACGCAGATCGGGTTTATTTTCTTACACGTTGGCTACGAGGTCATTTGAGACAACGTCCAGGTCAAAGCGCTCAGAACGGACGCTGCATCGTAGACGGGGGTCAGGGTTGAGCATATGGCTGCTTAAGCGTGAGTGTGTGTGTGCGTGTGTGTGTGCGTGTGTGTGTGTGCGTGTGCGCGTGTGTGTGTGGACACGGATGAGATGTGACAGGGAATCGGGGCAGAGGATTGATCAATGAATTGCATTTAAAGGGGAGACGATAAACTCCACTAGATCACAGTTCCATGTCAGGGACGCTTGATGTTAGGCCGAATCCACCGATAGACTCCATTTCATTCCCCCCCCCCCCTTCTGTCGTCTTTATTCCCATCTCTACCCAGCTGTCCCTGGTATTCTGTATAGGGAAGTAAAGTTATTTTAAATACGAATGTTTTATTTATTACTAAAAAGAAGAAACAGACCCTGCCCTGGGGGGGGGGGGGCAGCTGGCTGGACTCTGGAGCCGAACAGCCAAGGATCGGGCTTGGAGGGTAGCGTCATTCACAAACCGAGCTGACCGTGTGTGTGCGTGTGCGTGCGTGTGTGTGTGCGTGTGCGCGTGTGCGTGCGTGCGTGCGTGTGCGTGTGTGCGTGTGTGCGCGTGTGCGCGTGTGCGTGTGTGCGTGTGCGTGTGCGTGTGCGTGTGCGTGTGCGTGTGCACCTACCTATCCTTGCCGTTCTGGATGCCCTGGCCCAGCGTGGCTCTTTCAGTCAGAGGCGAGTTTCGACTGCGACCTGTACCAGTGGACAGGATGCTATTCTGCAGGGTGAGAGGAAGAAAATAAAAGCATGAGGACCGATCAGAGGACACGAGGGAACGGTGCAGGGAACAGAATTACACACCGTTGAGGGCGTGGCGCTCTTCTTGCGGTCAGAGGGGACCAGGGGGCTGGCTGGGACCCTGGAGGCAGAGCTGCCTGATGAACCTTTCCTCGCAGAATCCTCTCCGGCTGTCCTATTGTCTGACTGACCCCCCCTCTTAGAGTAAGAGGAGCCTTTGAAGGAAAACCAGAAAGGATCAGAGAGAGAGAAACCTCCGGCGACATCCTCTGTGCATCATCATCATCATTATCATCCTCCTCATCCAGCCCTAGCAGGAGTCAGTCTCACCCTGGTCGGGGGCCCTGCGGCTCTGAGGCTTCTGGTTGGACGACACACTGCGTTGTACCTGAGAGAGGAAGGTGAACAGAGCAGTGAGGCGTTCTGGTTAACTTTGAGTTCCAGTGTAAAACCCGAAATGTCCGACATCAAAGCAGGCGTCCACGTTGTGGAGAGAATGTCCAGTACATGTTGGGGGGGGGGGGCGCATTATGCGTTAGCAGACGGAGTTTATGTGTTCTCATTGTACCTTGTGAGGCGGAGAGTGGGCGTTAATGTTGCTTACATCACTTCCTGGCCGGGGCTTGATGCAAGCTTCATCCAGCTGAGGGGAAGGAACAAACAACAACACAGATTTAAAGATGGGACACCTTCAGAGGTAGGTGCTCGTTGTGTTATTGGTGTGTGCGTGTGTGTGCGTGTGTGTGTGTGTAGGAAGCAACGCACCTCAGAGTTCCTATAGTCCAGAAGCAGATATGCAGCCATGACATCGTTGTACTTCTGGTTCACCAGCGAATCCTGGATCTCCTCATTAGAGAATCCCATCTGCAGCATGATGTCTGCGTACGCAAAGTCAGTCCAGAAATACGCGGCTGAGTCTCAGCACGGCCGCGCGAGCCAAATAAAGAACTTCCTATATGTCTTTGGGGTGTATTTCTGTGCCAACCTGTCCTCCTGGGGTCCTTGTAATCTGGTTGGGGCTCAATGTAGGGCTTGAGTTCTTCCTCCTCGTGGCCCACGTTCATCCACCGGTCCCTCATTATCTGCTGCTGGCACAAAGGCCGACGGGAGGCATGAGACAACAAATTAGGAAGGGCGATCACAGAGTTAAAGAAACGAGTATAAACAGTGCGATCAGGAAGAACAAATCAATGACTCTGCATCCATTGCGTCATGAAATAACGACGGTAAAAAACGTTTATATTCAAGCAAAGACGTTAACTGATTCAAACTAGAGCAATCACAAGAGCGCCAAAGGGATCGATATATTGGTTTCTTTGAAGTGCAGATCGTCGAGATTCACTGACGATAGGAGTGAAAGGTAACGCTAACGCTAACGCTAACCTTCCTTCCGTGCTCCTGACTGCATTGACTTGATGAAGCTGAGCAGCGATGCTGACACTCAAAAGCTAACGATGGTGGAAGTTAGTTTCTTTGGCCGTGCCTTTAATAACTTCCTTTTAAAGCTAGAGAACATTCATTTCCCTTTATATCCCTTTATATACACGTTTTATTTTTTTTAACCACAGATCCCAAACTAACAAACCCTTTAAAAACACTTAATAGCAACAACACAAAACTTGTCCCATGGTTTTGTACCACGTGCAACGCACAGCAATCTATAAAAATGATCAAATCAAAGCCAGTCGGAGTGCTCAGTCAGCAAGTTTCACGATGACAATGCAACAATGTCTTCCCCGTTTGTCAGCGCGTTACCTCAAGGCTGCCTCTTTTGGATGGGTTCAGGATGAGGAATTTTTTGAGCAAGTTCTCGCAGTCCGTGGACATGTAGAAAGGAATCCTATATTTACCGCGCAGCACACGCTCCCTCAATTCCTGTTGAGGGACAAGGGCAAGGAAGGTCAACAGTGGCAAACTAACCCCCCCCCCCACACACACACACACACACACACACACACACGACCGACCGCTACACGCTCACATTTAGTTTTTGCATTCTGTGCAGTTGGAATAGAAACCTGCATGACAAATACAGCAAACACCCACGGCTACAAATACTCGCTTATATAATTACACAAGGACAAACAAACACTCGCAATTTCCCTCTCCTGTCTGACCTTGAGGTTCTGGCCGTCAAAGGGCAGCGAGCCGCTAACCAGTGTGTAAAGGATCACGCCCAGACTCCAGACGTCCACCTCAGGCCCGTCGTACTTCTTTCCTTGGAAGAGCTCTGGGGCAGCGTAGGGCGGGGAGCCGCAGAACGTGTCCAGCTTGTTCCCAAGAGTGAACTCATTACTGAAGCCGAAGTCCGCTATCTTGATGTTCATGTCTGCATCCAGCAGCAGGTTCTCGGCCTGCAGGCAGACGTGGAGAGCAGGACGGGGGAGAGGCAAATAAAATGAGGATTCGTTTGCTCGACTTTCTGCCAGAATCACCACAAAAAGAAAGTATTATATTTAGGACCTAGTTTAAGTAAAATGATGATGTTGCTATTCCTTCCTCTACTAGTACTGAAAGTCACAAAGTTTGAAGAGTTTAGCGTGAAATAAAAGGACCACCACATCATCCAGTGTTGGCGTAACAGATACTTTATACGCCGTGAATTAGTTGAAATGTAATACATTTCAGAGTCTGCAGCCCACAGAAAGTGATCTGCAGTTTATTCCTGTCTGTGTGTGAGCATATCCCTATGCTTAAAGTGAGCCAGTGAGCAAGGAGGCTGTGGTTGCTTAGCGACAGGTGCACTGTGCTTTTCACTCGCCATGAATCCGGCTTCTGTGCGTTTGAACGTGCACATTAAATACCACACTGGCATCATCTCCAAGCTGTGACCCAAGAAACAAGTTCAAAACAAAGGAACACTTCGGCCGTCCTTTTCTAAATGTCTCCACGTCTGCGAGTCGAGCCGCTCCCTCCTATTCTTGTGTTGCCGTCACATTGCTCATTTTAACAGGGTCACATGCTTCGGCTGGAATCAGGTAGACCTTTCTGCTTACAGAAATGACATCATACTTTAAACCGCATCAGAGGGCGTTTAAAATCTGCTTCGACTACTCCAAAGCAGGACGCACAACATTTGGACGGATATTACAAGCATGCAGCAAAAACTAAACACAAAAATGGTCCCAATATAATCCTATAAATACCTACCATCCTACCATAAAGTTATATTTTCATGCAACGTGTAACTCCAGGTTGTTTAGTTGTGTTCTGAGTTGAAAGCTTGCACTAAGTGTCAAGACAACATGTGGACACGAGGTCAATGCAGTTTGGTCCACATTTGGTTTGTACTGAGAAATGATTTGAGCACATAATTATCAACATGGTGTATGTCTGAAAGTCATCAGACATTTTAATAACATAAGGGGTTGTCGTAGTTTAAAATATCTATTTAAATTGGGCATGTAATTTTATGTGTTTTTGCACAAAACGGGCGTGAAGAGGTCAACAATCCAACAGCTTAGTACGGTACAGCAGGATAAGTTGAGAAACACATTTGCTGCTGTATTAGATTTATTTTTCTTTTTTTTACCGGGTAACACAAAGTCAGTGATTCTAGCGAGCCTGTAAAATGCAGGTCGGCCATCCTGAAATAATGTATGCACCGGATTTGATGTTATTTATTACCCCCAGATAGAGAGAGATTATTATTAGAATGTGCAGGATTGCATGTTACAATAATGAAACCAAAAAAGACTTTGTTTCCTGGGCCGGTTCTGTCAATCAAACGCATGTCTCGTCTGCCTGCTGGCACAATAAGAGGATTTACAACTCTGTAATTCTATGAAGCAGAAAGACCTGGAAGGGTTAGAACTGTGTGAGCGTGTTGTATTTAATCATCTTCTGATCTAATCAAAGACGTGAAAAACAAATACAGTTAATACCTTGCGGTTGTATGCGAGTATAAAATATAAGTTTCCATTGATCCCTGTCGAGCAGTGAGGTGAGGTCATGAACCCGACAGAGCAGCTCATTGACCATTTGAATGGCAGCAGTTAACAGGTTGTATTAAAAGTATCGTGTCTTTGCAACACATCTGAAACATGCTCTCCGTCTCCCCTTCTGTTCCTGGGTGAAGGTGCAGCATCAGGGATTCTAATACTGGCATTGTCCGGAACATTGTGACGCCCGAGTCAAGCTGACCTTTGATGTTTTTGATAAATTCAGCTTGAGCTGCATTTTTAACGCCAGAAAAATATTTTGTGAGGTCAAAGTGATCTGATTTCAGACTCATTAGAGATTTGTGTAAGATGGCGGAAGTGGAAGGATGCGGATGAGTGGCCTCTGTAGGCCCGTCTGCCTGGATGTTCATCTCCCTGAAACGGATAACTGACACATTAATAAAAATGAGACCGTTAAATCACGGAAGGCCTCTGGAGTTTGATTTTGCAACGTGGATTCTGAAGTTTGGCGCGTTGCCTCGGCAAATAATCAATGAAAACAAAGCTGTGATTGAAGACGGCCAAAGAGAGATCCCCTCAGGGAATAGGAAAGAAGGTTAATCAGCTTGACAACACCATAAACAGCATCTCTAAGCAATATAGTGAGACGCAACGAAGAGTGGGTCAAGCTAAAGATGAATTAGAACAATTGTGTCTTCACCACAATCCAAGACGGATTCCATGGGAAAGAAAGAGCAGCGAAATCTGACTGTTAGAGTTCAGGAAAGACCTAAAGAAACTGACAGGATCCCTAAACTATCCGGGAGAGACGCCTTTCTTGAGCTGCCGTGCGTTGAGGAGAGCATCAAGATGAGAGAACTGACTCTGAAGCGACCGGCCGTAATGAAATTCCTGAATTACCGAGACGAAACGAAGGTCCTCCGGCCGGAACAGGAGGAAAGAGAGCGCTGGTTTAAACTCAACAAGCCAGTTCCTCCTCCTTTTGCATCACACCATTTTGAAATTATTAGTCTTTGAGAAAAAATCAATTCAAATCAGAAGTAAATGGCCGAGATGTAAATACGCCAAAAAAGATCAACAGAGGTATAAAAATAAATGAGGGGCAGACGACGAGAGGAATTTGATCAGGGAAACACAGACGTGTGTGTGTTTATGTTCCAGACAATATTCCATGTTAGTGAATAACCTGCACATTCCTTCACGTTAGATCCAGGCATGAAGATGACTGTATTTAAAAGCGTGTGCTCACCTTGAGGTCTCTATGCACTATACACTTCTGATGGCAATACTGCACTGCTGACACAATCTGCAGAGAGAGAATATGTTTAGTCTGACTGGAATAAAGGAAGGAAGAATCCATCACTAAAATATTGGAGTTCTAAGGGCTGCATTCATTTATTTGTTTGTTTGTCTGCTGGTTGGTTGATTTAATAGGTTTTCCTGCACAGATGTTACAAAACCACCCAAATAAAAAAACAAGGTCAATTTATGGATTACAATGTTATTTATCATGAATGAACATGCAGCAAAAAAGGAAGAGGAAAATGTTTATGTGAAGAAAACATTATTTGGGACGCAATATAGAAATGTTCAGTCCCAAAATAAATCAAACAATGCAGAGACTATTAAGAAAGCACACATACACACAAAATGAAACTAAAGATCAAAACATTTTCAGAACGAAACATTTGTTTGAGAAATACAAATATATAGTACGTACAGTAAACGTTTTCCTGTTAATAATGTTAAGGCGTGCAGGTCGAGGAAAGAGCCGCTTGGAGTGCAGAAGAACAAATATTCTACTCGTGCTGTCTTTAGCCTCTCATGCTGCTTTATTGGATAGCTTAGCACAGCGGAACGGCAGCGGCTACATGTAGCAACAGGAAGAAACAAAACCCAAAAGGGACGTGACGTTTATGCTCCTACAAAATAAAAGCCTCTTTTTACACAGAGAATAAGAGTGCTATAAAACAAACGCTTAACAAATAAACATGATAGCTTTTAGAAATAACCAATTTTATTTTAATGATCAACCTACGAGGTTGAACACATGAGAAATGATTAATAGCGACTCGCGCGTATTTCACAGTTCCTCCGACCACGCCCCTTCGTCTTGCGCCGTTTCAAGGCGCGTTCAAGTGCAAAAAAAAATCTGAAATTGCAGTAAAAAACTCCGCGAAGCAGCGAAGTCGTACAAAATGAACCGCATTATATCGAGGGACTACTGTACACAAACTTAAGCGCACACGCAAAACACACCTACCTGTCGGAATTTGGCACGGGCTTCCTTCTCCTTCATCCTACCATGGGCCACCAAGTAATCAAAGACCTCTCCTGGGAGAGGAGAGGAAGGAGAGGAAGAGGAGGACAATAGTTTTAGCGGTGGAACCTGGCGCTTGCCTCCTGAACCGGTTCAGTGGGACGTTGAACAAAGTACTGCGCACACTTACCTCCACTAGCGTACTCCATTACTAGGTACAAAGTCTTCTCTGTCTCTATCACCTCAAAGAGCTTGACTAGAAGGGGAGAGGGGAAAAACAAAACAACAACGTTAAGGACACGAGAGAAACAATATGATGGATCATGGCTTCAGCACACAACCCTGACGCTAACTCACATTTGAGTGTGACTCACCGATGTTTGGGTGATTCAACATCTTCATAATCCTCACCTCACGGAAGAGCTGTGAAAAAGAAATACACACTGCTGTGTGAAATAAGCCATCGGACGGCGACTGAGCGCTCGCTGCCTCTATTCCTGAGGACTTTCAACGGAAACAAGACCGCAAGGGCTTTTTTGAAATGAGACAGGCTGTTTGACTGTACTTGTACTGTAATACATGCTGGTTTGACTGTACTTTTACTGCTCTAATATTCTATCCAATAAATATATTCATCGTCAGACAACAGTTGTGTGTTGTTGTTCCGAGCCTCATTCTTTCATGCTCTACAAATTCTTGTGCTAATTAATGCCATCTTAAACTACAGACCTGTAATTTCTTGTATCGCGTGCAAAGCATCCGGAATCAATATTTGTGTCGGGTAGAATCATTCACTTTTTAAAAGCGAGCGTCCCAAATTACGTCAGAATTCAATTCGAAGTCAATCCAGAATAATCATCGTTAGTCGGGGCAAACAGACCGAGAAGCCGTGTCTGCTGGAAGTCGGGGATCGTTTCATCTTTCAGAATTAAATTGCTGGTATTGTTCTACAATTGCATTTTTCTGAAGATCAAAATAGTGCATACAAAGTACTAATTGAAACATGTCGAGCTCGGCATGTCTGTTTCTGTGGTGAAGGACTGAAGAGATGCTTTTCATTCATGAGGAATTATTTCCGTCCTTCCTAACCGACACTTTCTGTTAAATGAGCATCTTCCCACTCAAAGTAAGGCCGCGTGACCTTTGACATTAATCACGGGACTTGCGGCTTTGGCGTGCATCGACATCTTCTTGTCACGGATTCTGCGATTCCGTGATTAATGTTTGTGGCTGTACGAGCGTGTGTGTGTGTGTGTGTGTGTGTGTGTGTGTGTGTGTGTGTGTGTGTGTGTACGCCTTTATGGTTAGCATGTGTGCATGGACGTGGACAGACCCCACCCTGCCGCGATCAAAAAGGAGTAATTGCAGCTTGTTTCCTGTAATTAAAACTCTCGCTGAAAACTCGACCACTTCAGAAAGACTGAAAAAGACGGAGAGCGAGAGAGAGACGGAAAGAGAGACGGAAAGAGAGACGGAAAGAGAGACGGAAAGAAAGACGGAAAGAAAGACGGAAAGAAAGACGGAAAGAAAGACGGAAAGAGACGGAAAGAAAGACGGAAAGAGACGGAAAGAGAGACGGAAAGAGAGACGGAAAGAGACGGAAAGAGAGACGGAAAGAGAGACGGAAAGAGAGACGGAAAGAAAGACGGAAAGAGACGGAAAGAGAGACGGAGAGACGGAAAGAGAAAGGGAAAGAGAGACGGAAAGAGACGGAAAGAGAGACGGAAACAGACGGAAAGAGAGACGGAAAGAGAGACGGAAAGAGACGGAAAGAGAGACGGAAAGAGACGGAAAGAGAGACGGAAAGAGAGACGGAAAGAGAGACGGAAAGAGAGACGGAAAGAGAGACGGAAAGAGAGACGGAAAGAGAGATGGAAAGAGACCAACCTTCTGCAAACTGGAGGAGTTGAGCTGCGTCTTATCGATGATCTTTACAGCCACCTAGAAACAAAACAAGAACTTGTTAATCTATCAGTACATTTATTACACGAGCAGCACTGGGTTGGACGCACAACATACAGACATCGGGGGGGACGACACACGCACAAGCAGAATAATGCGCCCTCACAGCATCAAGTGCTGAACACAATCCCAGCAGGTGACGGCTGCATAATAGGGCAGGAACACAAACACAAACACACACACACACTGGGGGCTGAGGAACGGTTCAGATTGGGAAGAGACACAAAACGGAATGGGAACGAGAGCGGGAAATAAAAACAAAGGCTGATGGGAGAATAGTCAAAAAGTTATGGAAGAATAGGGAGGACAAAGGAAACAAAGAAAACGATCTGCATGCCCTCTGACTCCGCCTTGTTTCCGTGCACGTCACATGGCGTGCTATCAGGGCGCCGGGCAGAGCGCTGTAACACATTGACAGAACGCTCAGAGTTCACTGGCTGGACTTTCCTTAAAGGCACAGCAAGCTGGAGCCATTCCAGGTTCTCGATTGCAGCTGATGGTGATCTAATGTGCAGTCGTCTCAAAAGGCGTGCGAGCAGGAACCAGAACAAACACACGGCGGATCCTCACCAAGGGACAGGAACCAGAACAAACACACGGCGGATCCTCACCAAGGGACAGGAACCAGAACAAACACACGGCGGATCCTCACAGCAGGAACCAGAACAAACACACGGCGGATCCTCACCAAGGGACAGGAACCAGAACAAACACACGGCGGATCCTCACAGCAGGAACCAGAACAAACACACGGTGGATCCTCACAGCAGGAACCAGAACAAACACACGGCGGATCCTCACCAAGGGACAGGAACCAGAACAAACACACGGCGGATCCTCACAGCAGGAACCAGAACAAACACACGGCGGATCCTCACAGCAGGAACCAGAACAAACACACGGCGGATCCTCACCAAGGGACAGGAACCAGAACAAACACACGGCGGATCCTCACAGCAGGAACCAGAACAAACACACGGCGGATCCTCACAGCAGGAACCAGAACAAACACACGGCGGATCCTCACAGCAGGAACCAGAACAAACACACGGCGGATCCTCACCAAGGGACAGGAACCAGAACAAACACACGGCGGATCCTCACCAAGGGAGATTCACACTTCAGCTTCAGCTAAACATTTACGCCTCTTTTCTTTTTACTACATTTAGAAAAGCACGGCTTTGTTTCTACTCCAACAGCAGAGCGCCAGTCACTCTCTCAGTGGTACTCAAGGACAGATTCATGTACACAGTCTAGTATTCGCGTATACCTCTTTTCCGGTGAGGACGTGCCGTGCCAGCTTGACCTTGGCGAAGTTGCCTTTGCCGATGGTTTTCAGTAACCGATAGTTGCCGATGTGCGGCTGATCGTCTGACGTGGTCGTGGCAACAGAGTTCCGACATCGTGACATGCTGGAGCGGCCAGATGACTTGGATTCCTGATGAGAGAGGGGGGTGGGGGGGGTCAGGGGCAATACTTTAACACAAGAATGTTTGATGAACAAGTACTAGAACAATGACGGTAGAAGTAAAAATACATGAAATGGTGATATTGGCCCGGACAGCTTCGTTTGTATGATCGATGAGGAACACTGAGCAGGGAAGGGGTTAATCTCCACAAAACATCCAATGAGACGTGAAGAATATTTTTAAAACAAAACAGAACGCTAAAACGTGCACATGAATCTACAGCTGCTGTTGGAAAATGCACTCCCAACCCCTGGTAGGGTTTTTATCAGATTTTATAAACATTGCCTCATGCTCATAATCACAACTCCATTCATGTAATTCCTAACATTCAATTCATGCTATTCCTGATAGTACTTGACAAAATGCTCTCTGTAGGCGCATAAGGCACCACGAAGCCTCACCAAACGCAGGAACAATGCAGCGATCCGATCCGTCACACCAAAACGCCCTATTCGTGGTTAATGCTTCACTCAACCCACACACAATATCCATCCTTTGGTAAGACCTTCATATTTGGCTTCAGAAGAATAACTTCATACAATATTCTATGAACAATAAACCTTAAACCCTATTCATTCATCTTCCTGACCGCTTTTGTCGGTTACCGGGTCACGCTGGAGCCCATCCCAGCAGTCATCGGGTGAGAGGCAGGGTACACCCTGGACAAGCCGCCAGTTCATCGCAGCGCCACACACACACATGGTGGTGGGAGGGAGCCGGAGAACCCGGAGAGAACCCACGCAGACACGGTGAGAACAAATTCAAACAAATAGGAGAATATCTCTCTGCTCTCTCTCTATTGGGGAGCTATTAGTGTGCAGAATTATGCAGCTAAAAGGAACATTCCCATCGCATTGGTTTATTTCCATCTGTCAAAGCAAGAATTTAGAAAAACTCAACATTTACAAATACACATTTCTGAGCCAGAATAGCCACCTTTGTGTTCAATAATAGCCGTAAGCCTTGCATTGAGCCCAGACGCCGTTCAGAGAGGTGGACGGTTTTAATTCACGGAAAAGCTCCCGTTTAAGAAGCCACGAGTTCTCAATAGGCCTGAACAGGGCTGGTTAAAAAAAAAAATCTATTTAATCGATTCTGGATCGATTTCCTTTTCATTTTGCGCATTCGATTAATAGTAGATGAGCCATTTTTCTCTCTCATTACGTTCGCTCCCACGCACGGCGACTCACCCTCACCTCAACGTCACTACGTCAGGCGCACAACCCCGCATACGCAAAATGCTGACTCGGGTAAAACTCCGGTCTGCAGCCCTCTCGCCTGAAATCGGACGTTTGGAACCATCTCGAGTTCAAACCGAACAAAGCTCTTGATAAATCCAAAGCGTTCTGCAAAATCTGCCAAGCGGAGGTCAGTTAATGCAGAAGCACTACAAACCCCAGAAGCCACTTGGTAAGGCATCGCTCTATGCTAACGTTAGCTTCCGACAACAAGGCGAAACAGACAATGACGGAGTCACTCGCATTACGACCCGATTCTACGCGATGTCCGTGTTCTTTCTCCTCCATTTCATATGAAGCCCTTTTCTTTCTCACAGTTGAATAAACAGCTTATTTTACATCGCACGCCTAGTTTTCTATAAAGATAACAGGTTTGTTACGGCCGTAGTCGTTAGTAGAAAACGAAGGATTGTTCATGTGCTGGAACTTTGTGGTGCAAACGTGTCACAGTAACAATTATTTTCTGCTACGCCCCCCCTAGGAAGAAAAAAACTGATCGGCAACATTAACTCAGGAGAACAAAATATAAAACGTCAACCTACAAAACCAAAATGAAAAACCAATTGTGCTGATTTTCTTTTAGCAAAGTGAGGAAGTCAGCTCTTCCCTCGTCTCCCACCGTAGTCACGGTGACGCCAAGCGCTACGTACGCTACGTCATATTTCCGTTACGTCATATTTCCTCCTCTTGGTTTTCGACTGACCTTCCTTTGTTTTATCATCTCCGCCTCCGTTAAATATTTCTCCGCGCTGTCTCTTGAGGGTTTGTTTACAAAACCGCTCTTCTTCTGCTAATACTCCCTGCGCGCAGTTTGACAGTCAGGGCGCCACTGCCAACTACTGGAGTGGATGTGCAATTACACTTTAATCTTGTACGGCAAAAAAGAAAAAGCACATTCTCCGCGGTCACAGGCGCCCCCCCTGATATCGCACCGCACCCCCCTAGGGGGGCGCGCCCCACCATTTGAGAACCACTGCAGTAACACGACTTGTTTAACAGTTTATTTTTAGTTTAGTTAGAATATTACTGTTTTTGTACTGAAATGCCGTCATGCACTTTGTTGCAGGTCAAGTTTACCTCCACTCAGTCACTGTTTAATTTACAGTTAAAGTTTAAAATGAATTTACAAGAAAAACAACTTATTTGTTTCCCTTAGGTTGTGAGTAAAAAACATAAAACATTTTGTAACACAATGGAGCTATTTTTATTATTTTAGAGTAGATTAATTATTTACTGCTGAAATGTTTTCTAATGTTATTATTGATCCCAGTTCTAATGGTTGTGGTAGTGAATCAGGTTACAGCTCAAAATTGTACTTCAGTATCACTAAATTAATCTGAATCCATCAATCAGTGCTGAATTGAACCGAATCTTGAAATTGTCCATGACACCCAGCACGAGTCTTGAACGATCCTGTCCCACTGCGTTAAGGAAGTCTTCTATAAACTGGCAGTAGGATTATCTTGTCATACCTCTGAGCACTGAGTAGTTCTGGGAACTCCGTGTAGGATTGCAGTTCTAGAATATGACAGCGTTGGAGGTTTTTGATTCTTTACAAATCTTTGTTAAGTTGTGTCTTTCAACCCTGCTGACTATTTGCAATAAAATGTTTGATGGTTCTGCGATCACGCCCCATTATCTTAGCAAGTGCTGCATTCCAATCAGAGTCAGCCCTTTTGCTTGAGGAAAGGAACTACTACTGTACTTTCGGCTTGTCCCGTGAGGCGTCGCCACAGAAAACCAATGTTCTCCACTTCACCCTGTCCTTTGCATCAGCCTGCCTAATAATTTTGCACACCTTTATATTGGGTGTTGCTCTCCTTTGGCCACACCTGCCCTTGTTACACAAATACACATCATCTGATATGCTTAAATTCAATAAGCATTCAAGTTTATACAGCTTTATATGCATAAAGATTATACGGCCTAATTCTGTTAAATAATGATCATACGCCTCATAATTGTGCGCACCGTGTCTGTGGATTTCACAAGGTCACAAGGTCAGTCTCATCTAAAGTTAGGTTAATTCATCTTACAGACAGCAACAAACCGACAAAAACAAAACCTTGCCGTGCTTGCATGGTTGGAAACTGCGATTGGATGTCAAGGCAAGAGTCGCAGTAATTGAGTGTGTGTGTGTGCGTGTGTGTGTGTGTGTGTGTGTGTCTGTATTTGCGTGATCTAAGCAGACAGGTGAGGCGGATCAGGGTCAGAGGAGAGGGCAACTGGCTCCAGGGTGACGCGATGCAAACACACGAGCCGTTACAGACAGCCGGATACCTCTCACACTAAGACATGCACGCGGGTATACGCAGCCGGATACCTCTCACACTAAGACATGCACGCGGGTATACGCAGCCGGATACCTCTCACACTAAGACATGCACGCGGGTATACGCAGCCGGATACCTCTCACACTAAGACATGCACGCGGGTATACGCAGCCGGATACCTCTCACACTAACAGACATGCACGCGGGTATACGCAGCCGGATACCTCTCACACTAACAGACATGCACGCGGGTATACGCAGCCGGATACCTCTCACACTAAGACATGCACGCGGGTATACACAGCCGGATACCTCTCACACTGACAGGCATGCACGCGGGTATACGCAGCCGGATACCTCTCACACTAAGACATGCACTATGGTATACACAGCCGGATACCTCTCACACTAACAGACATGCACGCGGGTATACACAGCCGGATACCTCTCACACTAACAGACATGCACTATGGTATACGCAGCCGGATACCTCTCACACTAAGACATGCACTATGGTATACGCAGCCGGATACCTCTCACACTAACAGACATGCACTATGGTATACGCAGCCGGATACCTCTCACTCGCCTCCGAGATTTGACACGAGTCAGAGAAACAATCTGCTGAAATGAACACGGTTGGTTGATTTGCACGAGTCTCTCTTCCTCTTGCGCTCTCCCTTCGACCAGCAGGAGACAATAATACATTCAAATAACTTATTTGTAGCTTCAGCAAACTAGAGGCTCACTCCCAAGTTTCAAATGAGCCAGAGAATGCTTTTATCAGCGCCATCCTCGCTCTGTTCCTAAACGGTGGGCCTTAGAAAACAGGCGCTTTATTGTAGTGGAACGTTTCTTTCTCCAGATGGTATGATCTAACGTCTGCAGCCCCCACATATCATGCTGACAGTGCAGACCATGGTGAGGTGTAACGGTCCGGATTAAGCTTTAACACAAGCATAGATGTCATTTTGACTTCATATTTGTTTTAAGTCATGTATTGATGTATTTATACACTATGCTCATTCACAAATACAGCTTTCATTGCACTACTAAGGCACTGTTTGCGAACTGCTGCTGAAGTGCTACACTTCTCAATCTGTGCATATTCATCAACGGGAAAAAACTTATTTTGATATTTGATTTTAACATTTTCTCAAGTAGTAAATAGTTTGCCGTCTCACTATTTAGAATAATACAAACATTTAATTTTCACGTAAACAATCATGACATGGCGCCGCCTCGGGCCGACCGAGGAGGTCGTGCGTCGGCTCAGTGCCCGCACTGACCTGTAAACCATGTGGCTGAAGGTTTTTAGCCACCTTAGCTGTGCGTCCTCTCCTGAAAGAATTACGTTTGCCGTTTGCTGCAGCTGCAGCGCTGTGCTGACTCAGAATCATTCAGGGCAAAATAAAGCAGCACTTAAGAGTGCTGCTTGTTGTGGTCCATGGCGGAGCCTGGATCCATGCTCCCGTCCGACCTTTGAGGCAGAAACTATGGACTCTGCATGCCACTTCCAGACACTGGAACTTAATGCGAGTGTAAACAAAGTATAGGAAACTGAATTTAAGGAATCTGTTGAAAGCATCGGTTTAGAGAAGATTCCAACTTGAAACTCAGTTTTGATGACAAACCCCTGCCTGCCAGGCAGCGAGGTGGATACTGCATCGACAGCATAACTGCAATACAGTAGTACTCCCACATCCCATGCTGCTGAGCCATTTGAGTTTTATTGTGGGTTCAGAATCAAAATGACACAAAGCAGAAGCTGGCTTCCTGCAAAGGTTGACACCGCAAGTCCTTTGATGGCTATTAATAGTGATATTCATTATATTTCTGCTCACCACGATCACAGCCCGACAGCAGGGGAAATGAGCTGTTTTGCTCAAGAAATAGAACAAGTAAATGTACTGCAGACTTATATCAGAACTTTACAAGTACTGCTTTAAGTCAGGCTCACACTATGCTGCCACTGTGGGTGAGGAAGTGGAGATAATCAGTGTAATACAGGGACAGAGACATTTGGACGACGATGTACATGTTTCAATTTACTAACAAGGGCTCTCAGGCGCTCATAGTTTAGAGTGAGCACTGAAACGCAACTCAACCAGCTAACCTAGGTTGTGCAACGTGTACCGGTACACAACCGTGTACAGCTACACTACAACTAAAACAGTTAGATAGAAATGACCTTTTCCAATCACGTTAGCTGCTGTTTAGATGGATCCACCCGAAAAGGTGACAAGACGTAACTTTTGATGTCAATGAATTGTACGAAGAAGATTGAAGTGTGCACGTTTCCTGCGAGTTCTTTCGCAGTAGCAAACACTTCACTCTTCCTTCTCTCTCATCCTCTTTCATGGTTGACTATTTTTGTCATCTGATTCTTCCTTCAATTTTGGGCAGCTGCAGTTTGCTCAACATTCCCCACCCCCACCATCACATATACACATGGCAAATATCCACCTCTCCTCCCATCTCGGCTATAATTATAGATGCACTGGAAGACAATACTGACTTTACACTTCATGGTTCAAGTGACCCAATTCCGATTTGTTTTTCTTCCCTTGTGGTACAGATCGGATATGACTCGAAGCAGGAGAGAAGTGCACAGAATCGGATATTGTCAGATGAGAATTTGGTCTCATTCATATGGAAATAAATCTACTGTGAATCAAATATATTTATATATATATATGCGGGCTGTCAAATGATTAATATTTTTAACAGATAATCAGAACTTTCAACGGATTAATCATGATTAATCACAATCTGCAACTACACCTGAATCCTGCTCATTTTTACTGAATCGCATACTGGTAAACAGAAAGATAAATGAAAAAATAAATTGCCACCCTTTGCCTTGATTACTGCTTTGCACAATCTTGACATTCTCCCGATGAGAGAGGAGAGAGACAGGTCATCTGACGCAGCACTCCATCAAGCTCCTTCTTGGCCAAATAGCCCCACAGCCCTGAAGTGCGTTTGGGGTCATTGTGCTGTTAAAACAATGGTCCAACTAAACACAATGCTCGTAGCTTTACCTTCGCAGTGGTTTCTTTGCAGCCGTTTGATCATAAAAGCAGAATTCTCCTCTGAACAACTGATGTAACGATGTCTACTACCAGAGCTCTGTGTGGCGTTTATCTGGGCTCCAATATGACACGCTGTTAACCGCGAATTTCTGAGGCGGGTGAGTGGGACCTTTAGTTCTTAAAGTAGTGATGGACAGTTGCTTCTCTTGACTTCTCTGGTTCCTGCCACAATATGGATTCTAACAATTGTCAAATAGGGCCGTCAACTGTGTAACCAACCAGCCTTCTGCAATATACAACCGACGGTCCCAACTCCATTAAGAAGGCAAGAAAATCCACAAATTAATCTCGACAAGGCACACATTTGAAGTGGAACCATTTGAGGTGAATACCTCATGGAGCTCGTGGACACAAGGCCAAGGATCAGCAAAGCTGCCATCAAACCTGTAAGGAATCTAAAACGCTTCCTACATAATTCCATATATCTTGCTTCATAGTTTCGATGTGTTTATTACGTAAGCTGTGTCAAAACTACTGACAGGTAGTGCATGTAAATAAAGTATCTATTTTTATCTACAACAACCCTCTGTAGAAGAAATAAAAAGAATTCCCTTAAAATAAACATTACAAAGTTAAACACCGCTCTATTTGTCCTTTTGAACTAAATATACATCCACAAAAAAAGAGCAAACAATGTCTTTATTAGATACACATACAAAAGCTGCTGCATTTTGCTGAAATTTGTGGGTGGGAAGATATACGAACACAAAAACACACTTCTCAACTCTTAGTCAAGATGGCGGGGTTGCCGTGGAGATTTGTTACACACATACACCTCTCCCCAACCATCACACTTAACACTGGCTCCCCACCCTCCTGTACTCTCTGTACATTTATGACTGCACGTCAACCCATCTCCCCAACGGCATCATCAAATTCACTGATGACACCACCGCGGTCAGGCTCATCACAGAGAGATGAGGTTGGTAAACCGGCGGCGCGGTGTTTGATGAACAACCTTTCACTGCACATCACAAAAACGAGGTTTCATGCATGCCAGGTCCACCACACCAGCACCTATCAAAACTCGATACGAGAGCTAACTCCTCCCACCGGTCTCTGGGTCAGTGTTTGTGGCTCTCACTATGCTCTCCCTCTTCTTCCTCAGTTCTCCTGAGACCCTGATCCAGACTTTCTTCTAGAGAACCTGGTGTTTTGGGATAACTCTTGGTTATGGTTGGATAAGAGGGATAGAAACAATGAGCACAAATAAATCCATTGCACGCTCTCCTCAGAACGCTGTATTTGTCACTTTTTGTTTGTCCATGTTGTATGTTCCATGTTTCACCGTGGTGTGCACGCCCTCTACGGCGTGCACACCACGTGAAACATGGAACATGTTTCACGTGGTGTGCACGTGAAACATGCACACCATATTATATTATATTTCATTAAGTTTAAAATTAAACTTAATGAAATATAATATGCTAGTCTGCCAAGAGGGCAGGTGACGGTTACAATAAAATGCAGACCAAAGAAAATAGAAAAGAAAAGAAGCCCAACGCATCAAAGGATTTGATTAAAAAAAGGCAATCCAGAAGCATGTAAAGTTAAAGATCTAAAAATTAGATTAACGCGATTAAATAACATAACTCATTAAATAGGACTGCAATTAATTAATCGCAGTTAATGCAATAATTTGACACCACTAATTTATACACATGCATATATATACATACATGCATATAAAAACACAGTAGTCATACAAACTCATACACGCAAGGTTAAGTAAACTTGTGAGAGGCCCTTACTTTTGCAAGGTGGCGTAACATCAGGTCTCAGTTTGATGTGAATGTAGGGGTTACTCAAGTGTGTGTGTGTGTGTGTGTGTGTGTGTGTGTGTGTGTGTGTGAAATCAATTCAGAGCTGATGTTTGTTCGGTTGCTGTCACAGCTGGGACACGCTGCATCACACTTCCTTGCAGTGAAGGACTGCGAGCCAGCAGAGCCTGGTTGGATGATTTGAAAAGCTGATGGATGCCTATAAAGACGGAATGCGTGGTTACGTGGAATGTTTTAACCGGGAATATGAGTTTAACAAAAAGAAGGGCCCACCCCCAATACAATTTTTTTTTAAACCATCAGATGTTTACTGTGTCAGAGCAGGAGATGTGCATCTATTAATGCCATGGCTTGTCAGTATATTAAATCCTACATTATCATCAGGTTCCAGTCCTGACATTGATTTAGACATGATAGCCTGAGTGTATTCAGGGTTCTCCAAAAAGAATGAGCCAGTTTCATGATGTATTGCTTCAGCTCTCAAGCATCGTCGTGGAATGAGTCAGTGACCATTTGAAAGAGGAGTTTTCCAAGTTTTGATTTGACAACTACTCACTAACCTCGATTACCGTAAACATCGAATAACATCAATCAACTCAGTGGATCGTAATATATACTTGTGACTTGCAGTTTTCTATAGCATTTACTTATTAAAATATTGCATCATGAATTTGCTTCCTCCCTGTATTCTCCTATTGCCAAAAAGCAGAACCAAGGATTATAGCATATATTCAAGTTAGCAACTGTGTGAGTAGCAAGACTCTGTTAATCCAATATGGGGAAATATTAGCTTGATTTACTGACTCTGGGTTGCTACGGTGAATATTTAAAACCCAGCGAACCAGATTATACCATTCTGCCATGATTCCTCAATGTAAATCATTCATTCATCGTGACTCAGCAGCAGGTTTACTCTGATCCTATGGGATAGGAGGAATGAAAAGGCTTAGAGTGAGACCTCTAAATCAAATGGGTAAACAGTTATGGCTCAGAAAAAAACTAACTTTAAAATGAAGTTATGGTGTGCTTTAAAGAATAGGCCACGTCACACAGAGTTAATGGAGGCTTTGAATGCTTGCCATCAAAGGTAGAATAAAAGGCATTTCTTCAAACTGTGTTTTGATCTTAGACAATGATCAATATACTTGCTAATACAACAGCGATATTTCGCTTCTCGCAATAATAGAAAGGCCCCAAACTGAATAAGTGAATGACAAGTTACCGAGTCGCCTCAAGCATTAACTTAACCTTTCCCAGGCATTAAATTGTGGGCACCTTGATTAAAAGTGGCGGTTCAAGAATTGAAGGCAAATTGACACCAGATGACTAAACACAAAGTCTGAATCAGATTGACGTAGCGACAGAAGTCCACAGACCTCGCTTGAATGACGTCAAGACCTTCAAATCTCAAGTGTACTGGTTCGCTGCCGCACCTACCTGCTCGGCTCAACAGGAAAGGCCTGTTCTACCCTGCGAGCTGACACCATCAAACAGAGACAGCCCTGAAATGTGTATTGTGTGTCCGGTGGAACTGAGGGTGTAGATAAAGAACAACCCAAACCATTCCAATTAACAAGCGACTACATGCATACGCTTGAGTGGAGAAAATGAGTGACTGCTGGGGTGCGTGAGAGCGGGCAAACCCGTTCAGTGTTGCTAGGGCCCTGGCTCGTTTTGTCTTTCTGTTGTTCTGCCTAGTGACTGGTTTGGTAAGGAGAGAAGCATAATTTATGGTTTCCTGGGTGTAACAGCAAAGTATATGTGTGTATGATGACTCATTCAGGGAGATCATGAATGAAGACAAGCACAAAGGTGAACACGACAATATGAAGACCCATGTTAAGCAACGCACGTGTCGATACGCTCGCATTCAGTGTCTCGCTCCTCTCCATTGAATTTCCAGCGCAGCAGCTTGCTCGGAGATTCTCTGAGCCGTCCACGTTCTAAAAAACATCTCTACTGACCAACTATGAAATATAACTTCTATAAAGTCAAACGGGGGACAATTTAAAAACTTTGTATAGTTAATAAAATAGAGATTCATCCGTCACAAGCATAACATTTCAGTTTTATAAATCAAAATTCTGTTTGCTTCTGACGCCTTGCTTTTGATAAATCATCAACAAGTTTAAGAATCATTCCAACGTAGGTTTAAAAAAAAACAGACAAACATGACTTCAGTAAAGGACTTAAATAGATTTCTTACAATCCTCTAACCTTCTGTAGGTATTTTCCCTCACCTTTAGTAAATCACTAACGCCGGCTGAACTATCTGGATTCACCGGGTTGGTGACGTTGGCCTTTCACGCCATGCTACGATCCATCGTGTGATTTCCACTTCATTTCCTTGTTTCTTGTTTTAACGCAAACCCCATTTAGTTTTACTCCACAGGACATGAGGAAATGTCTCTGACAAAATCACCGGTGCAAACCTATAACAGCTCCATGTGGGGAGGATCCGGGTCATGTGCAACGAACCAAATAATAAAACGGAGGATGAAGTAACAAACCTTTACTTTAAATCATTTCTGCATTTAACAAAGACCTCACTGATAAACCACAATAAATCATCCGTTAATTTGAGACAAACACATTGTGCGGAACCATCCATGACACCTTACTGCAGGAACTAACTGAAAGCTATTAAGCTTTGAGGTATGTTTTTATTACACTGCTGTGACTATTTGAAAATGAGGCTGAAGCTTTAAACACTGACCGTCAGAATAAATTACAGCAGCACAATATCTGCATGGAATAAAGAACTGTATTTATACTTGATCTACTAGTGTTCCATTAATGGGGCAGTGATTTCTGGCTCGAAGCTCCTTAATTTATTCCTTCACACAGACAGTTGGTAATACTTTGCTATTCATTGCTAAAATATGATACAATGCTCACTGGGAGTGTAGAAAAAAAAATTGTTTCGGTGTTATATATATCGATTTTGTTTCCTCAGAGTATCGATTTTTCATCCGTGAATATTAATACGTGATTAAACCCCATTCGAATCCCCCGTGTTCCGTGTAGCCTCGCCTTTAAAGGGCTACAGCGTTCTGATTGACAGCACGGTGGGCGGATGGTGTGAACCGCGTGAGCAACGGTGACTTCCTGTCCCATGTTGACGAGGGACATTGACATTACAACCATTCGGTGGTGGGTGGAGACGGTCCTGTTGACATGAATGATATGCTAGTAGTCGTAAATAAGTTTGTGTAAATTATCGTGTTCCTGCTTATGGTTTGTTCGAGCTCTAAGCCTTACTGAAGGAAGCCTTTTTGTAAAGTCAGAGCGCTCCATCAGCTGACCAGACACTAGCTAATGAAGGCGTGTGTGGACGCGCGATCCGTTTATAGGTCAGGTTTTGGTAAAGGGTGGATCCAACACTGGATGTTGGATTCTGTTGCTGCCAGTCAGAGCCACATATCGTGTAATTGGTGCTTTCAGTTCAATTAATTCAATCCAAGTCACTGGAACGCTCACAAGGTGTCGCCAGAAGCACTTTGTCCCTTTAAAATCTTTCAGAGAATGATGCAAGCGTATCAAATCGTATCGTGAGAGATTTGTGTATCGCTACATCCCTAATGCTCATTGTAAGCATATTCAATCATGTACTGCACACATTTCATCTATTGAGGGCAGCACGGTGGTGCAGTGGTCAGCGCTGTTGCCTCACAGCCAGAAGGTAAGCATGTTCTCCCCATGTCTGCGCGGGTTCTCTCCGGGTTCCTCCCACCACCAAAAACATGCAAAAATACCACCGACTAGGGAGAGGACCCATGTCTACCACAGTCAGTTACATAACTCGAGTATTGTTTATGACCTTTGTTACCGGTAACGACTTCGCAAAGTAAAAATATACACGCTTTACTCTGTGTACAGGATATTTGCCTACACTTTCCCACCAAGATATACCAGTCTTCTTTCCTGTTAATGGAAGCAGTGATCCATTCACACAAGCCAACACTGACATGCACTCAGATTATAGTGTCAACAGAAAAACGTGTCCGCGTTTTATTTGTATGCGCAAGGAAGACAAACTAAATCTTTTAACCTCTACAGCACCAACAGGTTTCACCAATTGCTTGTGGGATCAAACCTGATTCCGTCGGCTGTGCAGCTGCAGTTTACACACCTGGGTTGGGCTTCCAGTGCTTCAGGTAGAAGGCTGACGGGGCGCTGCTAATATGACAGACCGAGACGACGAACAAAGCTAAAGACCAACTGCCACAACATCAAGCAACATCATGACAGCCACATTCATACTGACAGCCACGAAGCACGAATATAAGTTTAAGTTTAGAAGGGGTAGGGTTAAATAAGTATTTACTTCTTCCTACTCCCTTTCGCTCACGTAAATGGCATAGATAGTGCATTATGGTTATTATTTATTGTCTGAGTTATTGTTAATTAATATTACATGTGCTGCGTGTGTGTGTGTGAATATGTCTTTACATATGTGTGTACAGTATATATATGTATTTATGTTTATGTATATGTGGGCACATGTATTTGGCATTGTTTTATCATTTTTGGTTGTTTACGTGGTCGAAATAAATAAATAATAAAAATAAATAAAAATAATCACCGCTTAGGTTCCCAAATAGGAAGCCATCACGTGGTTAGAATGTAGACGCCACTTCTTCCTACTCAAAACGGAGGATTTTTCATCACGATGCTCGACAACTAAATAATAAAAGTCTGTAAGAGACAATAATGGCTCTCAACAATGTCTTAGTTACAATTATTCTCCAGATAAAACCGTCCACATTAAGACGTATACAGCAAACGCTTCGTTCCAAGCTTCCAATCATGACTTGCAGCTCACACCAAGTCTTCTCAACGCTTTATAAATGTGTTTTCCCCGACCATGAATGAAACACTCCATTGAGTCTACAGCTCTCAAAAAAAAGAAAAAGCCTTTGCAATATGACACGTGTTAATGGTATTTATAGTGTATTTAAGAGCCCACTGGCCTGTGGGCAAGTGTCAGTCAATTTAGGCCAAAAGAGGACATGCATTGTTTGGGAGCGCCTTAAATCACAGCCCGCCCCAAGTTTAAACCATCATAACGCAACGATGATGGGTTCTAAGCTATGAACGAAACAGAACTCATGTAGAACCGAGGTCTAAGTAATGTCCAGGTACCGGTAGTAGGACGCAATCAAAGACAAATCCCATTTGTGTTGTTTCGCAGAGTGGGAAATCCAAAGCGTGTGCGTGGGCAAGACGGTGAATCACAACTGCGTGGCAAAGAACACACAGAAAAACGGAAGCAGACAATCCGAGACCCTGAAAGGGCCTCTGTGTGCAACAAATAAACCTGCTAACCACAGCAGAGGCGTGATTCCGGCGATCGGTCTTACCTGCCCGGTGGAGTTTTCAATGACTTGCACCAATGGGATCCTTGTTGACATGTTTGAAGGCTTGGATGTCGCCGAACAGGAAGAAGAACTGTGAAACAACCTTCAGTGTCTATTGCGCATTTAAACTGTGATCGGTCGACAGCAGAGGGAAGGTTCTAATGCATGTCCGGTGCTAGCCGGCTAGCCAGCTAGCAGCACGTCAGATAGCCCGTGAATCAACAAGTTGAATCCCACACATCAGCGACTAGCCAAATCAGCTAGCTAGCTAGAAACTAGCTAGCAGCAACTGTGCGTCCCATGTTTGTCAACAAGTACTCAATAATAAAAGAAAATGTCTTCTTTAGTTTTGATGTGGAAATGAAAATATTCAGTTCCCAAGTATCATCGATTACGGCCGATGACGATGATCGACCTGTGTGATCGAAGCCGTGACGAGCTAGCTACTTGAGCTAGCTTAAAGAAAAGTTGGCTTATTGAACAAGACAAAGTTCAATTAGGCTGTTAGCACGCTAACCTGCACGGTTGCTAAATGGCGTCTGAGAAGGCACCAAATGAGAAAAAATGTTTTTATCCAGCCTCGTTTTCTGAACAGCGTCGACGCCTGTTTTTCCCTTCTATTGACAGATATAGCTCCGTTTAGCTTTTACAGCGAGTCCGGGGTCCGAGTGAAAAACTTTCAGGCCAAAGTTATTCCCGGAGAGGTCCCGACCTTCCGAGCTCAAACGAAACAATTCAATGTTTCTCCAGCGGCATATCCACGGCAGGGTGTCCGAAAAACAGCACCGTCAGAGCGGGGAGCGATCGCATGGCCGATGGGGAACACTCACTAATTTGGTAGCGTTAGCTAAGGCTGGCCGACATTAGCCCATGTAGCTAGCTAATTCAGCGTCTCTCTCCAAGCAAAGCTAGCTAGTTAGCTTGTGCCCTGTGGCCGCAGTGACGACGACTGCCAAACCGCGACCCACGAAACTGAAAATCCACGGAAATCACCGGCTGTCTTCCTCGCCCTGCGTGATTGGGATACGGTCGTCCACCGGCGCCGCGCTGCAGTGTCGCTATACCAGTTCGTCCTGTCCGGTAAACCGATCGATATTATCCCGGTGAGCAGCCGACGGGTCGAAGAATCCTCAAGTTGTATTTTCCATTATCGCTGAAGCGAAGTTTTCCTGATACGAGAGGCGCTGCGGCCGAACGCGGTCTGCGCGCACGATCCTGCCCTGATACCGGAACAGGCTCACGGCAACATGGCTGCTTGCACCACGACCAAGGAGGAGGACCGAGGGGGACGGGGTTCGGCTCGACTCGGCTCGACTCGGCTCTACTCGGCTCGACTCGGTTATTTTCGAGCTTTCTCTTTCGCCCGTCTTTTTTCCAAATTGGTAACGAGCTATTGTTTTGTTTTTATTTTATTTTAATACATGAAATTCAAGTACAAGACTTAAAGGATTATTATTATTATTTTACATTGGCGTTAAAGCAGTAATACAGGCAATAATATTAAATAATGCAAATACAATACAATACAATAAATAATATAAATAAACTAGAAAAGCGCTCAGAGAGCGCAGACCTCCGCCGATCAGCTCATTCCCCTCCTAATTAGTTACACCGTCCACACGGTGATCTGGATCATCATCAAAAGGTTATAAATTGTTCTTGGCATCTTCATATACAAACCATTTAAAGTAAAAGTTAATCGGAGTTTATGTGTATTTTTAACTGATTTTTGAATACGCAAATATTCTCAATAATCATATTAATAATGTTAATATTTCTTGCTGGATCCGATCCAGATGAAATTCGGTGGTGAGAGAGATCCCCACCCCACCCTACATGACTGTGTCAAATTCCATAAACATTGGTCAATAATCAATCGAGATATTGAGGAACAAATTTCTAAGCTACATTTACTGCAATGTTAATGAACATTTTAATTTGATCCATAACCCATGATTTCTCCTGGATCATCACCAAAATGTAATCCTCTGTTTCTCGTAACATTCCCAACATTTCCTGACAATATCAACAAGATCCGTCCAGAACCTTTTAAGTTACTGTATCTTGCTAATGGATGGACATTATAATCCCAGTAGAAAGCAGTTCAAACCTGTTAAAATGAGTTCAAGTCCCAAACACGTGCGTATGTACGTACACCTCCATCAGTCGTTTGGATCCCCCAAAAAACTCGAGTTCTGCAGGAGCTGTCAGATTCAACAACGGTGCCTTGTTTCCTTTCAGCTGTCACACACAGGCCAAACAAATAAAAGTGTCACCTCAAAAAGCGAGACTTGAAAACACGTAACAGTGGCTGTGATTGCGAGGTACGGATGTGTCCACGTCACCTAGCAACAGCCCTGGATTGATAAAGATATTGCGAGTGCGAATGTCTGAACTCTGTCCACAAAGACTTCTGGACAATGTCACAGGAGAAAATCAAAAAGACGTCAGGAAATCGGGCGGCGTGAGAGGTTTATTAGCACTGAGTGGGAGAGCATCCAGCTGAAAGGATTTCCTAATGAGTCACAGGGGGGGGGGGGGGGGGGGGCTGTACTCAGGTGGATATCCACTCTCAGAGACAAGCCGCTCCATCTTCACCGAACCAACGTGCATTCATATCATTCGTAATATCTTGCCTCGTTTCTCAATCTGATCCGGCAGAAGAAATTCCCCCGTTTTCGTTTGCAGCATTCCGGAGTGTGACCAGTCCGATGGTGGGCTCTGTAAAACTCCCCAACCCGTCAAGCTGATGAACAAAAATCTTTTTCTTAAGGACTCTACCTTAACACTGGATTGTTAATGAGGAAACTGTGCTGAAAAGTGGCGTCATCTTCTGGCTGTCTGCACACACTACGACTATCGATCTCATAAATATTTAGTTTGATACGTATTTTTTTTGTCTATTTTCACACACAGAGTAGGAGGTTGAAGAACAGATTTTTTAAATGCAGCTGATTTGTGGGTATTTTATACCTTATTGGATGAACATTAAAAGGCAAGCCAGCCTTCTAATGCTATTTCAGGGTGCCAAATGTTTGTGGCTGGGTTCAGGCTGTAATAACAGAATGCAGTCAGTAATAACCTTTCTCACGACTGGCATCTTATACAAACAGGCTGTTACTAAAGCTCTTCTTTTGTAGTTGTTTCATTACTTTTCACCGTTTGTCCTCCACGATGTAAGTAAGACCAAAAGGTTCTGCCCAGCTGTTATTTCACATTCAGTTAGTTAACGAAGAACTTCTGAAAGCAGTTTCACGCACATCAAACAGCACGTAGGGGGGGGGGGGGGCTCAAACCACTGACCTGATAAATGGACCAACACACCGTCTAAGTTGTCATTATGGTTAATGAAGAACTTTAGGAATAATAATAATACAACTGCTTTATCACTTCCAAAAGTTCAGAAAAATAATATGTTTGAAGCAGAAAAACTGGCACAGAAATGATCGTTTTCTTAATTTAGTGTCATATTTTAAGAAACTGGGAATATATGGAATGTCTTGCTGGAGGGAAAATGCTAACCAGGGTGTAAATACAGCGTGTTACACATTGAAACCATACTTAATCCGTTTAATAAACGTAGGCGCTGTGACTTTTGACGACCACGGAGTCAAGGTTTCATGATCTAATCCGGTTTTATTATTCCCTTTGTGCTCCGAGGGGATAAACACACAAACATTCTGAGGTCGCGTTCATCCTCTTCTTCCTCCCCAGCGTGGCTTTCATCGTTCATCGTTCATCGTTCAGGTGTAAAGTTTTAAATCGTCCGTGTTCTCTCACAGACCTTAGAGCGACAGACGACCAAACAAATGTTTCTAGAGGTGGGAGGAACCCGGAGAACCCGGACAGAACCCACGCAGACACGGGGAGAACGTCCCATCCCCTCACAGAAGTCGGATTTGAACCTGCGACCTTCTTACTGTGAGGAAACAGCGCTGACCACTGCGCCACCTTGCTGCCGATTGTTGGGGGAAATATTCACGATAATAAATAATAAAATAATAAAATAATAGACTTGAATTCCAGGAAACCTTCATCAGGAGAAATTTAGTTCTGCCGGTCTCATTAAAACATCTTCAGACGCTTCTGACGAATAAAATGTTTATTACGATAGAAGCCAGATACACAGGAAGAGGAATCAATGTTCTTATCGATAAGGTAAAATTGACTTTCAGAAATATATCTGTGTTGAAGAAATAACATAAATAATAAAGAGTCTGCGGGGGGGGGGGGGGGGGGGGCGTTCACTTTAAATAGCAGCCAGCAGTTCTTCCACAGCGACTGATCTCAGATCAGAGTAGAAATGACCCTCGTTGTCCCCGCCTCCAAACACCAGCAGCGTTTTGACGACGGCGTCCCCGTCCCCGTCCGCGTCTTCATCGTCCGCCCAGCGAGCGCCCGTCTCCATGGTGATGATGGAGTGGCCCGCCCTGGGGAGGACGAGCTGAGGGAGCATCACTTCTGTCCAGCTGTTGCTCTCTGAGCCGAGAAGACGAAGGAAAAGTCGAATACATTCAAGTTCAGATCGTAACAAGTACCATTTAAAGAAGTCCGTCTGAACCGTTTCTTTGAGTAAAGGAAATAGGATGCAGGTTTGACAAAATAAAATATATGAGAACGCTTTCAGGAAAACTCTTTTATGTTTTTGGACAGTTTTAAATTTAAACTTTCCAAAAACAGCAAGGATTATCTATTTATTTGAGACTATAGAGAAAACTAGAAAAGCACAAGCACAGACCTCCCCCAAGCAGCTCGTTCCCCTCCTAACTGGGTCTACACCGTCCACATGGTGATCTGGATCAGCACCAGAAGGTTCTAGATTGTTCTGGTATCTTTATACACCAACCGTGAAAAGTAAACGTGAATCAGAGTTGATTTTAACTGATTTTTGAATCCGTAAATGTTCAAATAAAATATTTATTTTCCTAGCGTCATTCTGGATCCGATCCAGATGAAATTCGGTGGTGAGATAGACGCCCCCACCCTCCCTGACTCCGTCACATTCCATAAACATCAGTCAATAATCAAGCAATATATTGAGGAACAAATGTTGAAGCTCCATTGACTGTAATGTTAAAGATTTGAAAATGATCCAGAATCCAGGATCTCTTCTGGATCATCACCAAAACGTAAATATCTGTTCCTGGTAACATTCCCAACATTCCCTGTAAATCTCATTCAGATCCATCCAGAACATTTTGAGTTATCTTGCTAGCAAACAGACAGAGAGACAAACATAAGCCCCGCCCTCGCCCCGGCGGAGGTAATAAAACACGAATCAAAAACACTTAGTACCATGTCTAAAGAAAGAAGAAAACAAAGACAGAGACCATCCACACATCTCCGGTGGGATTGTTTTGTGCTTCCTCTCACCCATGTCGAAGACGAAGGCGTCGCCGAGCGCGCGGTTTCCGTCGTAGCCCCCGTGGATCAGGAACTTTGTGCCGGAGAGCGCGGCGCTGCCGTGCCAGCTGGAGAAACGCGGCATGGAGGGAACGCAAAAGAAAAGAGTTCTGGATGCCGCTGCAGAATTATGGTGCTAAAATCAGCTGAATCAAACACAGCGGTCCCTCATTTACCTCCAGGGTTACGTTCTAAAAATAACCCCCGATAGGCGAAATCCACCAAGTACTCAGCTTTATTTTTTATAATTATTATACACGTTTTAAGGCTGTTTATCTTTTACCACACGTTATATTGTACACGTTAAAGACAAAAGGACTTCCGCCCTCTAATTGGCTCTCATAATCGCTCGGAGCGTTTCTGGTCCCTTTCTTGAATGCTATTGGACACGTGAGCTGTCAGTCAAAACCCTCAACCCGACGGTTTGCGTGAGAGGACAGACGTTTGGTAAGTTAGAGAACAACAAATATCTAAAGACACGCAGCTGTTCTGTTCTGTGTGTATCAATAAAGTTGTGTTAACTGTTCATCTTTACTGTTGAACGGTCCATTCTCTCCTGATTGGACGTGGCTGTGCCACAGCAGAACACAATGCACTGTAAAAAATTACATTAAAAAAAATCAGCGATATAGCGAGGGACCGCTGAATTCCACTTTGCTGAAATAATACAGTTTAAAGAGTTACATTTGGATGTCATCGTGTGGTTCGTTGCGTACCTTCGAGGAGACGGGGCTGTCCCAGATGTTTTCAATTCAGAAAACTCCATCAGACCTAAGAAACACAATAGTAATAGTACGCACCCATTAGTAATAGTACGCACCCAGTTAGTACGACTTGTGCTTGAAACCAGCGCGTGTCTTACCGAGGTCCAGCACGTGCACGTCGTTGTAGCAGACGGGCGTGTCCCACCCACCGAACACACAGATCTTCCTCTCCTGCATCAAACACGCAGAATGACTGGAAGAAAAGAAACACGAAGGATGAGAGCCGAGACACTGAGCCGAGGACGGCCGTTTGGATCGAACCATCTCACCCCGAGCGGGGGGAGGGCACCGCGCCCGTCACAACAGGCTGGTACCAGATGGAGAGCTGAGGGTCGAAGATGTGCAGCGAGTCGCTGCAGCCGTCCGGCTCCGGGTTCGGACGGGGAAACACTCCCCCGAGGACAAACAGCTCGCCCCGGAACATGCTGCAGCTGTGGTAGGACAGAGGAGGGACCTTACCCTGAGCCTGGAGGGGACGAGAGGGGACGGGGGGGGGGGGGCGAGAGAGGATGAGAGAGGGATGAGAGAATGAGAGGGGATGCACGAGGACGAAAGGGGACGAAAGAGGATGAGAGAGGATGAGAGGACGAGAGAGGATGAGAGGGGACGGGAGAGGACGAGAGAGGATGAAAGGGGATGAGAGGGGACGGGGGGGGGCGAGAGAGGATGAGAGGGGACAAGAGAGGATGAGAGGACGAGAGAGGATGAGAGGATGAGAGAGGATGAGCGAGGACGAGAGAGGACAAAAGGGGACGGGAGGGTGAGATGGGACGAGAGAGGACGAGAGAGGACGAGAGAGGGATGAGAGAATGAGAGGGGATGCACGAGGACGAAAGGGGACGGGAGAGGACAAGAGAGGATGAGAGGACGAGAGAGGATGAAAGGGGACGGGAGAGGACGAGAGAGGACGAGAGAGGATGAAAGGGGATGAGAGGGGATGAGAGGGGACGGGGGAGGGCGAGAGAGGATGAGAGGGGACAAGAGAGGATGAGAGGACGAGAGAGGATGAGAGGATGAGAGAGGACGAGAGAGGACAAAAGGGGACGGGAGGGTGAGATGGGACGAGAGAGGACGAGAGAGGGATGAGAGAATGAGAGGGGATGCACGAGGACGAGAGGGGACGGGAGAGGACAAGAGAGGATGAGAGGACGAGAGAGGATGAAAGGGGACGGGAGAGGACGAGAGAGGATGAAAGGGGATGAGAGGGGATGAGAGGACGAGAGAGGATGAGAGGATGAGAGGATGAGAGAGGATGAGCGAGGACGAGAGAGGACAAAAGGGGACGGGAGGATGAGAGGGGATGGGAGAGGACGGGAGGGGATGAGAGGACGAGAGAGGACGAGAGAGGACGAGAGAGGACGAGAGAGGACGCGGATGAAGCAGACCAGCAACGAGGGCGGAGTCTCAACAGCTGAAGACACACCTCCACCGTCGTCCACTTCCAGCTCCGGGTGTCCAGGATGTGGACGTCGTTGAACCACTTCCTGTTCTTGGAGCCTCCGAACAGGAAGATTCTCCTCGAGTCGGAGTCGTAGACGGCCGAGTGGCCGATCCTCGCCTCGGGGGTCGGACCCTCGGCCAGAGTCTCTGCTGCGACCCAGGACAAGTCCTCTGCGGGACGGGGGCCACAATCATCACTCTGACACGGAGCCGGTGTAAAGTGAAGGGGCGGGGCTAGGGTTGGGGGGGGGGCGGGGCTGACTGACCGGTGCAGAGCTTCCACATGGGGTCCCTGCAGAACTGCGTTCTGGCTCCCTGCCCTCCAATCAGAATCGCGGTCTGAGCGCCGACGGGACACAGAGTCTGTCCCCAGCGACCCGACGGGCCGACCGGCGCCGCTGCAGAGACACGGAGACGCTTCGTAAGCGTGAGCGAAGCATTCTGGACACGCCCACGTTCATTCTGGACACGCCCACGTTCACGCCGGACGTTCAGGCAAACTCACGGGCTTGTGCGGCGGCGCTCCGAGCAGGCGTCCTTCCCGCCGTCCTCTGGGTTTGTCCCGTCTCATTAACTGCAGAGGACAAAGGGAAGATTTGAAGACATGGTTTCCGTCTCCGCGCCGAGCCGTGCGGCCAAACATGCGTGACGCGTCACCCCTCTTCGTCTTCGTCTTCGTCTTCGCTGCAGCTCCTCCTCCTCCTCCTCCGTCTACTCGCTTCTGCCTCCCTTTGGTTTGACATCTGGCCTTCGGCACGCCGCCGTTTGGACGCGCGTTCTCGTCTTCGCGTCCCGTCGTCACGGCGTCCTCGTCGCCGTCTTCCCCCGGCGTTCGCTCTCTCTTCCGCTTGCTGTTCAGGTCCCGGGCGGCGAGAGGCGGAACGTTGTCCTGGGAGTCATTTAGCAAGTTAGCTTCCACGCGCTAGTCTGAGCTCTGGTTCTGACCAATCGGCTTCGACCTGGCTGCTGAGAGTTACCAGCGTTCCGTCTTCCAGAGAGACGTCCAGCGTGGCGCTCTTCGTCCATGTCTCTTCTTCCCATTTTTCCCACGACAGACACCTGAAGGAAAGCGGAAGTCCAGATTCCTCGTAGTCGGACTCTAAACTATTCACCCTTCATTAGCAAAATATTCAACGTAGTACGAGAAAGAGCCGAAGACTTGGATCAGTACGACGGACTTTACAAGGTGTTTCCATAGCAACACCTATTGTTTCTTTTGCATGCTCTCTAGAGCAGGGGGGGGGTAATTATTGTTTCCAGGGGGCCACATGAGAAACAGAAAATATTCTGGAGGGTCCGACCAAAAGGCTGAACTGAATTCTGCATAATATTAATTATGTTATAATTAAGCAATGAAAAATTTAGGTTACAAAAAAATGTAATTATTTAATTACATTTCTCAAAACAATAGTGAAATAAATGTGAATGTTTAACCATTCGTGACTCACATTAGTGAACATTTTCACTCACATTCACTCTAAAACACATTTTGAGTTTAATATACTTTTGTTTGAAGGTTCGTAGCATCATAAAGACATCAAAGACGCATCATATGAACCGTCATGCATGAGGTAAAATTAGAAAATGTGTTTATTTTGTAATGTCCAATTAACGTTACAGGGGCCGGTCAGAGTCAACCAAAGGGCCGTATGTGGCCCTGGGGCCGTACGATGCTCAGACCTGCTCTAAAGTATGAAGCCACCTGAATATCGGCCATCATAAGAGCAGAGGAACGGGCTAGTGCTCCGGGCGCCATGTTTCCACAGCGTCGTAACAGCAAGTGGGCTACAAAGTACTGCAGACGAGTCCTAGTAGTCGTTTGCAGTATATTTGTGTACTGATCCATTTCATGTCTGTGGAGTTTCTCGGTCATCCGGATCATGGCTGAACTCCGTGTTGAATAAAGTCAATTTGGATATTTACAAAAAGCTTCTCGGCGTTTTGCCTCTCATGATCAAAGAAGCTTCTTCTAGAATCTAGAAGTAGACACGGAATAGAAGAACCGCTGATATCTAGAATATTCCGCAAACGAACAAAACGGGTTGAATAAGTATTCGTTTGTGTATCGCAGAGCCGGCTCTAGGCATAGGCGAACTAGGCAGTTGTCTAGGGCGCCACCAGCTGGAGGGGGCGCCACTCCAAGCCTCGAAAAAAAATTATATTAAAAAAAAAAAAAAAAAAAAAAAAAAGAAAATAAACTAATAATAGTTATAATTTATTGCCCCAACGGGCGCCCTTTTCTCATGCTCTGCCTAGAAAATAAAAAACAAACAAATACAGAAAAAATTAAAAACAACACCCCCCCCTCGTTGTTTGTCATTCTTGGTATGACCTGAAACACAATGCCTTGACCGTCCAAGGAGAGGGGGGGGGGGCGATTTATCAGTGCGCACCTCAGCTAGACCGTGACAGTTGCTGCTGCAGAGAGGAGCTTCTCCAAACTAAAGCTTATAAAAACGGACCTGAGATCCACGATGTCACAAGAGCGTCTCAATGGACTTGCTTTAATAAGCATAAATCATGAGCTTTCAAGACAGGTATCATTTGATTATACCATCAGTATCATCAAATGATACTTGTCTGAATGAAAGTTGTCTGAATCTGAATCTGAATCTGAACCACCGATGCCTTTGCCGCAAGGAAGTCCAGACGTGTAAAATTTTAAATGTAAGCTATCATGGCAAAATTATTTGCTATGTATCTGTTTTGCATTGTTTGTGTGGAAGCTGTCAGGACTTTTAATTTCCTCTTAATCTGAACAGTAACCCTGTTTTATTTCTGTTTATTTATTTTATTTTATTATTTGTATTGTATAGCGTGTGCTAGTTGTTTTGAAGAATAATTAAACTTTTAAGGTCCGTCATATGGCTGTTGTTATTAATGTTTTATATATATAATGTTTGCCGTGTATGGGGGGGGGGGGGGCGCAAAATCATAATCTCGCCTAGGGCACCAAAATGGCTAGGGCCGGCTCTGGTGTATCGTGTATTCAGGTTTGATGCATACTTGTTATATCGGGTCAGCTTCCCGACAGTGATCGGCATCCGGTCTGCGTCGTTGAGCTCCGCGTTGACGCAGATCCTCTCCCCCCACGGCCCGGCGGTAAACAGCACCACCTGCCGGGCATCCCGGGGAACTGCAACAGACACCCGCCGACCTCCTTCAGCGCTGACGGGCAACAAACGGAGAAATAAGAAAATACCCAGAAAGCACGGACAGTTTCACTGATTCAACACTTTAATAAAAGCATTTCTTTTTCATTAATATCCAGAGATAAACGCCGGCAGAAACGGAGCCTCCTTGACGGACAGCGGTTCATCTTACCTCGGCAGCCTTCGAGGCGGACTGCTCACTCCTAAGATGGCATAAATGCCGAAGTCGTCCATCTTTTATTTCCCGACTCTCCCTGTAACCAAACTTTATTGTGGCAACGTACGAAACATCAACAACAACTCCGTCGTCTCTGTTCAACAGCTCCCGCCACAGACAATGTCGTAACTCCGCGCGAAGAATCGCAGGAGGCGCATGTTTTTAATTTCGCACCTGCGCGGGTGCAGTCTAAGACTCTGAAAATAAAGCCGGAAAATTACCACCGCCCGTGCAACATGTTTTGATAATTACAATCGAGCGCACAGCACGCTTTGCGCACAATGCGCCCACCAATCACATGGCAGAAATCAAAAACGCAACAGACGTAAGACGAAGCTGCGTTCAATATCACTTGTTAATAATTTCAAATGGATAAACTCGTGTTAACTGTTAGCTAATGATGATGTACTATGTTAGCTAATGATGAGTACTATGTTAGCTAATGATGTGTACTATGTTAGCTAATGCTGTACAATGTTAGCTAATGAGGTGTACAGGTACTATGTTAGCTAATGATGTGTACTATGTTAGCTATGTATCGTGTGTGTATCTGGTTAATGTCATCTTCATGCGTCTTCACTCTATATTCATAATCTGTATATAAATACTCTGAAAGTCAACTTTTCTGACCCTGCTTCAGCCATTTACTTGACTCAATGTTACATTTGTATTAATAATGGTGATGCTACTAAATTAGGACCACCTTCAGCAGGCATCCTCATCCTCTGCACAAACTACTGCCTCCAGAGGACTGCCGAGGTGCCCTTGAGCAAGGCAAAGGCTTTGTTTCTTTCCACTACTTTGAATTCCTTTTCGACACCCCGTTACATGTAAACTTAGGCCATCCAACACATCCTCAGAAGAAGGTACATTTTAGCTATGCTATAGTTTCATGTAGTTTGTTGTACTTTAGTAGCATGGTGATATGGTGGTGATTTTTTCCCGCATACAACCTTTATTAAATGACCCAATATAAGAAAACGAAACCCATTTTCAACGTTTGTCCTTATCCTCTGTGTATTCTCTTTGTTTTTCTTTATCTTTTCAAGCTAAGCGGTGGTGCGACCCCTTGACTATGGTAAAACAACATACTCCAAGCTCCTTAGTTGTTAAATAAGATATTTTCTATGAGATCTGCGTCTTCATATTTAACGGTAATTTGATTTCATCAAATATTGTTCGTTCACAAAGGGAAACTTAGGAACCAATTCCAGCATGGAAGCTCAAGACGTGACAAAGTTATGATTTTATAACAGTGAACTGTGTGAGAATTATACATGCAAACATGGGTATGAAACAAAATATGATATATGGGAATTAAAGCAAAGGAAAACTAATATTTTATAGAAAAAAAGTAACTTTCCATCCTGCATGTCTTCAAAACGAAACCTTTGCTATAAAAAAAAAACTGGAATTTAATATTTGCCAAAACCCTAACTTTCAATTTGTGTCACGTCTCGCACAAATTATTCCCGATTGTGTTTTCATTGGGCGAAAGCGTTAAATGGAATCTCGAACAGGAACCCGCGTCGTGTTCTTGAACGCCCCCACCGCGGCCGAGCTGTCGCAAAGCATTCTGGGATTGGCTGCCGGCAGCGAGCTTCTCGAAGGAACTGCTAACATGATGGTGAGTCGGTTTAGCGGTCACGCCCGAACCGAACGCGAATCCGCGTTCATCCTGTCCTTTACGCGTTCGTGTTTGCGTCCGGGCCGTCCTCGCGTTAACGCGCAGCTTCCTGGCGTCTTCAGGATACGATCATTTCACCATATAAACGCTTTAAACGACTTTTGTTAGCCTCGGAGGGTAATCCGGAAGCGACGCGCTCAATGCCGGTGCTCGCTAGCATTAGCAGCGGCTGCTGCTCGCTAGCATTAGCAGCGGCTGCTGCTCGCTAGCATTAGCAGCGGCTGCTGCTCGCTAGCATTAGCAGCGGCTGCTGCTCGCTAGCATTAGCAGCGGCTGCTGCTGATGGAACAATCACGCGAAGGCTGTTTCGTTTTGAACATTGTTTTTGCTTTTTATGTGTCTTTTATTTATGTATTATTGTACATTGTAAATGCGCGAGTCGGGCTATTAGACAGCTAGCGGCTAGCGGTTAGCCCCTTTGTGCGAGCCGGCGGAGATGATCCGCAGCGAACCCGAAATGACGCGCAGAGCTTCATTTTGTCACTTCTGCTCCGGTTTTTCTTTCTTTCTTTCCTTTAAATATCATTTTCTAGCAATTGTTTCATTGTTCAGGCTTAAATTAATATTAAGAGACACCTGGACAGTGTCTCATGGACGCATTACAATGTGTCGATTCATGCACGTGAATGAACGTGCACGTGATTCATTTATTCATGAGATAAAGTCTTTGATCATTTGCAGATTTGAATGGCGTTTCCCAGCGAGGGATTCTGACTCTGAATCGTGATTTCCTTTGCGTGTAAATGTCCCTTCCTTCCTCTCTCACTCCTGTTTTGTCCAGTCCACACCGGTTATCCTGCTGAAGGAGGGGACGGACACGTCTCAGGGTGTCCCCCAGCTCGTCAGTAACATCAACGCCTGCCAGGTCAGGGGTCGAGTCTTCCCCTCTGCGTCTCTCTTCGGTAAACTCGCTGTGAGTCTCACTGGCGATCGTTTTCCAGGTGATTGCCGAGGCCGTCAGGACGACCTTGGGTCCCCGGGGGATGGACAAGCTGATGGTGGACGGTAGAGGTGAGGACAAACGCTGACATTTGTTACCGGATGCGTTCCCCGCTCACCGAAAACCGTTTCCCAGGCAAGGCCACGATCTCCAACGACGGCGCCACCATCCTGAAGCTGCTGGACGTGGTTCACCCCGCGGCCAAGACCCTGGTGGACATCGCCCGCTCGCAGGACGCCGAGGTGGGACCGGACACGCCCCCCCCCCCCCCCCCGGGAGCTCCTGGACCCGCCCATTAACGAGCCCCCCTCCTTTGTGCCGGTCTCAGGTCGGGGACGGCACCACCTCCGTCACCCTCCTGGCTGCAGAGTTCCTGAAGCAGCTGAAGCCGTACGTGGAGGAGGGGCTCCACCCCCAGACCATCATCAGGGCGTTCCGCAACGCCACCGCCCTCGCCGTCGCCAAGATCAAGGAGATCGCCGTCCCCGTGAAGAAGGGCGATAAGCGGTAACGGCTTCTTTATTTCTCAGCCGTTACGCCGGTGGGGCGCGACCCCCGACCCCCGAGCTCTTAAATATTTAACAGAGATGATAAAACAAAGGAAGGTCGGTCGAAAGCAAAGACGAGGAAATCTGATGTAGCGTACGTAGCGCTTGGCGTCACCGTGACGACGGCGGGAGACGAGGGAAGAGCTCACTTCCTCATTTTGCTAAAAGAAAATCAGCACAATTGTTTTTTCATTTTGGTTTTGTAGGTTAAAGTGTTTTATATTTTGTTCTCCTGAGTTAATGTTGCTGATCAATTTTAATTTATTGTTTATTGATGTTATTTAATTTAATTTATTATTTTAATTGTAAAAATTGTAGTTTAAGGATTTAAAAAAGATTTCAGGCAAATTGATGCACTTCAAATATTCTCTGTTGCAGACTTTAAAAAATGGTAATAAGTTATTCTTTGTAAGTTGATCTATATTTCTTTTTATGTTAATAAGATGCAATAGTGGGTTTTTTGGGGGGGGGGGGGGGGGGTCGCCAAATGTTTCTTTCTTCCTTGGGGGGTCGTAACAGAAAATAATTGAGAATCACTCCGTTGAGGACGCTCTAAAAACCGATCTGCTCTTTGATCCTCACAGGGAACAGCGCCACCTGCTGGAGAAATGTGCAGCCACCGCCCTCAACTCCAAGCTCATCGCCGGCCAGAAGGACTTCTTCTCTAAAATGGCCGTGGATGCCGTGATGTCTCTGGACGAGCTGCTGTTGCTGAAGATGATCGGCATCAAGAAGGTCCAGGGGGGCGGCCTTGAGGTTTGGACCCCCCCCCCGTCGGGAAGCGCGTGCGTGGGTTGGCCGCGGCACCCATCGGTGTCGTCCTCTGATTCGTGCAGGACTCCCAGTTGGTCTCCGGCGTTGCGTTCAAGAAGACCTTCTCCTACGCCGGCTTCGAGATGCAGCCGAAACGCTACGAGGGTCCAAAGATCGCGTTGCTCAACGTGGAGCTCGAGCTGAAGGCCGAGAAGGACAACGCCGAGGTCCGCGTGAAGTCGGTGGAGGTGGGCGAGCTCCGGCGCGGCCGTCGGGACGGGAGAGAGGCGCTCCGTTCCCCTCGGCTCAACGCTTTTCCCCCGTTCTGAAGGACTACCAGGCCATCGTCGACGCGGAGTGGAACATCCTGTACGACAAGCTGGAGAAGATCCATCGGTCGGGGGCCAAGGTGGTTCTGTCCAAGCTGCCCATCGGCGACGTGGCCACCCAGTACTTCGCCGACAGAGACCTGTTCTGTGCCGGGAGGGTGCAGGAGGAGGACCTGAGGAGAACCATGATGGTGAGAGGCGGGGAGGCTGGGTCGCCGTTTAACGGGTCGTTGGTTCCCTCGGTTCAGTTAAATAGATGCTTCAAGCTCGTCTAAAGTAAACGTTTAGGTTTAGTTCACGTGTCATGTGACCTCCAGGCCTGCGGCGGATCCATCCAGACGTCGGTCGGTGCCATGACGGACGACGTTCTGGGGCAGTGCGAGCTCTTTGAAGAGGTCCAGGTCGGAGGAGAGAGGTGAGCTCGCCGGGCTCTTTCCCTCTCGTTCAGAGTCGCCGTGACGACGCACGCCCTCCGCCTCTGCGCTCGCAGGTATAACTTCTTTAAGGGGTGTCCGAAGGCCAAGACGTGCACCATCATCCTGAGGGGCGGGGCGGAGCAGTTCACCGAGGAGACGGAGCGATCGCTGCACGACGCCATCATGATCGTACGCAGAGCTATCAAGGTCGGTTGACACGCGGAGGTCGCGTGAAGTCCGCGATGAAGCCGTTGCGTTATTTTAGAACGGAACTTATTTTATTTATTTTAAGTTGCTCGGGAGTCTGAAAAGTTACTGCCTTTGATGTGATTAAATGGATGGACAGGGATGTAAATTATTTCAACTAAACATTCAGTAATATTTAACAAAATTTAAATTTTATGATTCATATTTTTCTGTTTTTAATCATGAAAATTGGAATTGTACTTGAATATGTTTTTTTTTTTTTACTCACTTTTATGTCTAACAATTATTTTCCACCTTTTTTCGTATATTTTGAAATCTCAAATTGTGCCAAAGATGGCGTTGGCGTGAATCCACCTGTAAACGGCGTTGAGGCGTCACGGGCCTTTAGAGACGAGGCAGATATCGGACCCGTTAAATGGTTCTGGGGAGTGAACGCTTTTACACATTTTAATGTCTCCTGTTTCAATCTTCAGGTAAAATTAGCATCAAGGTAAACCGTCAAACAGCTCCTGTCTCCGTGGTTGAGCCGTTCGTAGCCGTGAAAGCGGCCGGTTGTCCATTGGAGACGTGCCGTCAGGCTTTAATTAATAGTTAAGATTAATGTTTGCATTGCGTTTGTATAAATTCGGACTTCTGACCCGTTCCTAGAACGACACCATCGTAGCGGGGGGAGGAGCCATTGAGATGGAGCTGTCCAAGTACCTCCGGGATTACTCCCGGACCATCCCCGGGAAGCAGCAGCTGCTGATCGGGGCCTACGCCAAAGCCCTCGAGATCATTCCCAGGCAGCTGTGCGACAACGCCGGCTTCGATGCCACCAACATCCTGAATAAACTACGAGCCAAACACGCTCAGGTAACCAAGGTAACGCGTGCTAACGTTTACCCTTTGAAGACGGATGTGTTTTCGGAGGTGTACGAGGAAACGGCGTGAGCTGCATTACTCGCCGTCTGTCTGCAGGGGGGCGTGTGGTTCGGCGTGGACATCAACAACGAGGACATCGCGGACAACTTCGCCGCCTGCGTCTGGGAGCCGTCCATCGTGCGGATCAACGCTCTGACGGCGGCGTCGGAAGCGGCGTGTCTCATTCTGTCGGTGGACGAGACGATCAAGAACCCACGCAGCTCTATGGACGGACCCCCAGGTGGCGCCGGCAGGGGCAGAGGCCGCGGGAGACCTCACGCTCACTGAACCCGCATTTTAAACTGGCGTTTAAATCCAAACCGGGTGTCGCGTTTAGCTCGGCCTGTTCCGGCTGCCTTTGGATTTGAATTCTAGATTAAGTGCGGCGTTGTAACCAGATTAAATGCGGCGTTGTAACCAGATTAAATGCGGCGTTGTAACCAGATTAAAACCCTGCGACTTGGCGGGTGTAGTAAAACGAATCTTCGGCCTTCGTCAAAGACGCTTGATATTTTCTGCGCTTTGTCGTCTGTGTTTTCAGAATGGATTATAAAATGCGAGCAACGTCTTAGTTTTTTGAAGCAAACACGTTTCTGTTGTAGTTTCTAATCAGCTTTGTGTTCCTGATGTTAACATGTTAAGTGTTGAACCGTTGCTGGACTATTTATTGGACCATTCTGATCAATAAATCACAGCTCACACTCTTGTTTCTGCTTGTTTTATTTAAACACTTGTTCATGAGTGAGAAAATCCTATTTGGGATTCCACCAGGGATCGGCTCTGAGACCCTTTTTGTTGCCGTGGTGATGGACAGACTAACAGATGAGGTGAGACAGGAAGCTCCCTGGAATATGATGTTTGCAGATGACATTGTGATCTGCAGGTAGAGGAGAATCTAGAGAAGTGGAGGTCTGCTCTAGAAAAGAGAGGGATGAAGGTGAGCAGGAGTAAGACAGAGTACATGTGTGTACATGAGAAGGTCCCAGGGGGGACAGTGAAGCTACAAGGAATAGACGTAAAGAAGGGAGAGGACTTCAGGTACCTCGGGTCAACAGAGCAGAGTGATGGAGAGAATGTGGAAAGGAGGTGAAGAATGGTGTGCAGGCAGGCTGGAACGGGGGGGAGGAGAGTATCAGGTGTGCTCTGTGATAGGACGAAGGGACAGGTCTACAAGACAGTGGTGAGGACAGCCATGATGGACGGCTTAGAGACAGTGGTGAGGACAGCCATGATGGACGGCTTAGAGACAGTGGTGAGGACAGCCATGATGGACGGCTTAGAGACGGTGGTGAGGACAGCCATGATGGACGGCTTAGAGACAGTGGTGAGGACAGACATGATGGACGGCTTAGACACAGTGGTGGGAGCAGCCGTGATGGACGGCTTAGAGACAGTGGTGAGGACAGCCACGATGGATGGCTTAGAGACAGTGGTGAGGACAGCCACGATGGACGGCTTAGAGACAGTGGTGAGGACAGCCGTGATGGACGGCTTAGAGACAGTGGTGAGGACAGCCATGATGGACGGCTCAGAGACAGTGGTGAGGACAGCCACGATGGATGGCTTAGAGACAGTGGTGAGGACAGCCATGATGGACGGCTCAGAGACAGTGGTGAGGACAGCCACGATGGACGGCTTAGAGACAGTGGTGAGGACAGCCATGATGGACGGCTCAGAGACAGTGGTGAGGACAGCCACGATGGATGGCTTAGAGACAGTGGTGAGGACAGCCACGATGGACGGCTTAGAGACAGTGTCTCTGAGGAAAAGACAGGAGGCGGAGCTAGAGGTGGAGGAGATGAAGATGCTGAGGTTCTCCTTGGGAGTGACCAGGTTGGACAGGATTAGAAATAAGACAATAAGAGGGACAGTGAAGGTTAGACGTTTTGGAGACAAGGTCAGAGAGACCAGACTTTGATGGTTTGGACATGTCCAGAGGAGAGACAGGGACTATATCGGTAGAAGGATGCTGAGGATGGAACTGCCAGGGAACAGGGCTAGAGGACGACCCAGGAGAAGAGACATGGACGTAGTGAGGGAGGACATGAGAGTGGCTGGTGTTGGGGAGGACGATGCAAAGGACAGGGTGAAGTGGGGAAAGTGATTCTTTGGGTGCATGTAGTACCTCTACTTCACTTGCTTTTAATGGGTTTTCGATTTATTACGATAAAGTCAATGTTTTCCAGCGCTTTCATCTTTTGACTTAAAGATGAAAGAAAACTGAACACGATCAGTGTTGGGGAAAAAGTCAGAACCAGAAACAAGAAACTTTAATTGCCTCGTTTGTGCATATGATCTGGAAAATATCAAACTATTATCGACTTACAAACACTAAAGACTGCTATGCAGATACTTATAAAAAAACGTACATGTTATGAGGATAATTCCCAATGCGTTTCAGCTTGTAGTTGAGCCTTTCCACCACTAGGTGGGGCACAATCACAGGAACAAAAACAAAGACAGGCAGCGGGATCTATTGATCCTCTTTCTATAGTTCCTAGCTGTAACTTGCGGTGATGCACCGAGACAAGACAAACACATTTATACTTACAGTTCGTTTAGAATTCAACTACAGGTACAGGGATGGTCTCATGTGGGGCCCAGGAGACACGAGGAGAACATGCAAACTCTACACAGGTCCTCAGGTGCACTATTAGTGCATTACTGTATCAATAATCACACCTTTATCAATAGTGAACAGGATTGAAATAATGCACCAATACAGAAAGTCCTTTCTCTAGATAGTATAGTACTGCAGTATTTCGTCTCACTTTCATACTGCAGGACATTAAATAGGGCTCAGGCAGATTCGAACATTAGCCAAGTTCACAAAGGCCTGAATTTCTCCGGATCCCACCTTTGATGACAAACGTCAACTCTCAAACGAATCCAGAAGGAAGAGAAACTGGTGCTTTCTTTTCCGAGCGGTTACCCAACCCTTCAGTTGTGACCTACGGAAGGCTGGAAAAAATATTCTTCAGTTCTCCTTGAAGGAGTCGAAATCCTCGTTTCCACTTCCTGCTCCTCCTCAATTGGACAGGAAGTCTATGGAAGCACGGACGGAGCGGTTGGACATGACATCGACAGCCGTGACTTTAATCTCAGTGTCTCCAAACTGCATTGTCGCTCTGATCTCTCGTCTCTCCTGGGCTCCGCCTCCCGCCCCCCCCACAGCCCCCCCTGCTGGTAAGGGCTCCGGTAGGTCTAAAGTTATCGTCCCACACTTCCTAACGCCAGGGTCGGAGATGTACGCGGCGTCGTGTGTCTTGCTGCAGTAGATGTTGATGATGATCTTCCTCTGGTCCAGACGAGCGGGCGTGTAGCTCCGCCTTATGACCTCACCCAGAGCCACCGATTGGTCGACGGAGACAAAGCGGTCCAGGATGTCGGTGCACCACTCGCGGCCTTCCTTGATGAGCAGTTTGTCACGAGGGTGGCGCCCCTCCACAAACCGGTTCAGCACGCCAACAGCATAGGTCAGCGGGCATCGACGCACTCTGACCTGTGAGAGCGCGGCGGTCAGAGACGGGGGTCAAGGAGCCGCTCCGGGACAAAGGAGAATTCGCGAGCACTCACCACAGTCGGGTCGAGCCCGAAGAGCACGGCGCCCTTCAGTATGGTCAAGCCGACGTCGTGGGGGATGATGATGCGGCACGTCCGTCCCAGCGCTCTCTGAACGGCCTTCTGCAGCATGGGAGACTCTGCGAAACCGCCAACCAGGAAGAGGAAGCGGACGGGCCGCACATCTGGCTTAGCCACGAGCGCCTCTGTCAGGAGAGAAGAATGAAGGAAGAGGTTTAGAACCATTTTAATTTCATACGTCTGAAAGGTTCTTTTTCTTCCTGATGTTGCAGGAAGATCTATTCTACAACTAGCACAAGTACTTCAAGTAGAAAATCTGCTTACTAAGTATAAGAGAAGTGTTGTGATCATCAGTATCAGTATTACGCGTTTTCAGGGGATCAATCATATAATTTGTTCCTGTGTACAAAACAATGTTTTTGTACAAAACAATGTTTTGTACACAGGAACACATAAAACACATAAAAACACATAAAACATTGAAGTACAGTATGTAATACTCATACACATACAAATATGCACGTATCTATAATTAAAATAATAAAAACTGGCAATAATAATGGAGCAAAACAATGTTTGTTTATTTATTTTTTTCCACATTTTCAGAACCATTTCCATATACAAGGACCTGAACAAATGGTTCTGAATACTGTAGCTACATGCTGAGGCAGTAGCTCAGGTATGGGCAAACCCAGGCCCGGGGGCCATATGCGGCCCGTTGGTCTTTTTAATCCGGCCCGCCAAACTTGTCCAAATTATATCATTAAATTAAATTTTATTATAATTAAAGCTCATTCATTTGACCTTTTCCCTGTAATGCTACCTGCATTACAGGGAAAAGCATTAAAGGATTTGCTATAGCTTTCATGTGTCATTTATATTAGCTCACACAAACACTCCATCCATCTGTTCTTGGTCCGGCCCCTCTGTCAAATTTTAGAACCTATTGTGGCCCGCGAGTCAAAAGGTTTGCCCACCCCTGCAGTAGCTGGTGGCCAGAACAGCCCGTGTGATTGGCTGGTAAACACAGTGCTAAGTTAGCCACGTAAGCTAATTGAAGTTAAAACGGCACACAGAGTCTCTCTCGCTGGTTAACTCCATGTTACAGCGAGTGACTCGACACTATTCTTTGCCTCAGTCTTAACGTGTTGCTGCTGAAAGCTCAAAAATAGATGGCAACGGTCAACAAAGTGTGTGTGTGTGTGTGTGTGTGTGTGGGGGGGGGGGGGGGGGGTCAAAACAGAGTTAAAAAGTATGTGACTATAATAAACACGACTTCAAATAAACGCTCTAATAAATCTATGTGAACGTATGTAGTGTGTCCTGTTTGTGTTTTACTTATTGCTGGTGTGTGTGTGTGTGTGTGTGTGTGTGTGTGTGTGTGTGTGTAAAGAGGCTGCGTACACACGCCATCGTTTGTATATTTCAAACCCAGCACTCTGTAAATAGTTACTTTGAGCGATTCTCACCGATGTGCTTGACGATATTTACGATGGTGGGCTGGAAGAGTTCATTCATGGCTTCCTGCGTCAGCCGCAGCATCCCCTGGGAAGACCACTTCACGATGTTCATGCTGACAGACGAAACACACAGGAGAGCGTTTGAGTCTTCCCCCCCCCCCTCTCTCTCTCTCTCTCTCTCTCTCCCTCCAGCCCACACCCACTTGCTCCTCCTCAGGGCGGCCTCCACGCTCTGCCCCCTGTGTCTCTTGTAGTAGTCGATGAAAGAGAAGGGCAGGGAGATGTTGAGGCCGTTGGTCCTGCCCGGCGCCGCCGTCCGTTTCCTCGCTTCAAACGCGATGGTGAGATCCACCCATGCCGCCGGCCGCTTCGCCTTGAAGCTCTGGATGAAGTCCTCGCCGAAGATCTGGCACAGCATAGCTTCGAAGGCCAGGTCTACGCCGACGGCACCGTGCGGTCCACCTGGAGGAGAAAGCGCGGCGCGTGAGACGACGGGGACCGTCTCTTCACGTCGGAGGCGGAGCCTTTGGGGACGGGTTGTACCTGAAGCCTTGTGGAGCTCTTTGAGCGTTCCCTGCGGCTGCTCGATCTGATGGACTGTCAGGTCAACCGTTCCTCCTCCACAGTCGGCAACTATATACCTGTCGCCTGACCAAAGAGGGCACGGCGTTAATACCCGCAACGCCGTCGTGCGGGCGGAGATACTCGACGGTGTTAGCGGGTGATCGGGGATTGGAAGCCACTGTACATTGTTGTGTATTACTAGCTGCTGGGTATTTATACGTTTACAATGTATCTGTATGTGAATAGCTTCTAAATAGTGTATTATGTGTTAGTTGTGTATCGGTAGGTCAGTTGTATGTATTTATGTTAGGTGTGTATTCTTATTTGCATTTATATATTGTGTATATATGTGACATATTGAATGTATACTGATATGTGTTACAGAGCATTAAGTTATACAGAATTTACTTTGGTATAAATACATTATCTATCTATCTATCTATCTATCTATCCATCCATCCATCCATCCATCCATCCATCCATCCATCCATCCATCTATCTATCTATCTATCTGTCTCTCTCTCTCTCTCTATCTATCTATCTATCTATCTATCTATCTATCTATCTCTCTCTCTCTCTCTCTCTCTCTCTCTCTCTCTATCTATCTATCTATCTATCTATCTATCTATCTATCCATCCATCCATCCATCCATCCCTCTCTCTCTTTCTCTCTCTATCTATCTATCTATCTGAGTAGATAGTGACCAAAGTTCTTGCTCTTGTGGGTTCTGTCTTTCTCTGCTACTCCTGTAAAGTGCTTTGAGATAACTTTCTGTTGTGATCTGGCGCTACAGAAATTAAACTGAATTGCATTGAATCTGTTTCTGCTGCTCTCCGTCTGCAAGTGTGTGTCTGTGCTACGTTCAGTGATAAAAGTTCTGCGAACCACACCCTAAACACGAGTCCAGTATGTGTGCACGGAACCATGTGGGAAAGGATGAGAGAAAGAGAATGAAAATAAAGGATAACGTTGGGTTTCTTCTCCTTCGGTTGAGGCCAGGCAGTCCTAAGGGATGTGCGCTTCCTGTATGCAGATGGGAAAGGGAGCAGAAAGGTCAAGCAGGGGTGTGTTTTTCTTTACTTCTGAAATATTCCTGAAGAGGAAATATGGTGAATGCAGAAGGAGGCGATGATATGCACGAAGGAAAAAGGACAAAGGGAACGTAGAGAACGTGGTACGTTTGCTTCCCCGAGTCGGTCTGGCGAGCTTCAACGTCGGAGTCACACAAATGTCCGACGTCTGTCCGGCTCTCTGAAGCACATTCTCACCGTCTTACCAGTCTGCAGCTCTGACCACAGCTCTCCGGTTCCGCTCTCCACCAGGAAGGTCCTGCTGTGTCTGGATCGCCTCAGCTGCTCCCTTGCTGCAACCGACACACAAAGCTCAACACACGAGCCCACAAACGGTCTCTGTACCGTCTTCTTTGTGATATTTGCATGTGAGCTCTGTTGTTAAATCAGTTTATGGATTCTTCTTAAGGTAAAACCTGAATTAATTTGGCTTGATTTGACTGAGAAAACAAATGAACTGAATTAGGAGTGAATTCACTGGGAGAACCTAAAGAACCCATGCAGAGGAAAAATAAATACATATTATTATTTTCAATGGAGTGAAATTAAATTGTTCTGCTGAAGGTGGTACAGTCTCACATGTAAGAATATAAGTAGGAGTTAGTCACAATAAAACTATTATTATAAACCAAATTGAGAAGTAAAGATTTACAAACAAATAGAAAAGAGATTTACACAAAACACAAATGAATAATACAGCAAAAGATAAACAAGCTAATCAAATACTGTATCCATAAACTAAACCGACAAACGGCCAAACTCAAGCTCAGGGAACGAATTGGCCCTTTCACAAACCACACGTCCTTAAATGTTTCCACATCATTCACTGCTCTGTAAGATTTTTTTTGTCAATTGTAATACTTGTTTAAAGGTCTCATATTATGAAAAACTCACGTTTCCCATGTTTCTACACTATTCTGGTGATTTTGGGTCCTTATCAACCCAAAAACGGGGAAATAAACCATCCAGTCAATCCTTGGTAGTTTGTGTACGTCTGTAATCACCTCCTGAAACACGTCTGGAGGAAATCGTGCTCCTTCTAACGACAATGGAGGCACAAAACATGGCCTACTCGGGCTCAATGTCCCCCTGCCTTGCCCGGTACATGGTTGAAGCTCTCCCGAAGGTGGGAGTTAAAACAGACCCTCACGATACGTTTGGGCCTGCCAGGTCCATCTGGAGTCGACTCACCACCAGGTGGCGATCGGTTGACAGCTCCGCCCCTCTCTTCACACGAGTGTCCAAGTCCGGCCGCAAGTCCGGCGATACGACTATAAAGTCGATCATCGAACTGCGGCCTCGGGTGTCCTGGTGCCAAGTGCACATATGGACACCCTTATGCTTGAACATGGTGTTTGTTATGGACAATCTGTGACGAGCACAGATGTCCAACAACAAAACACCACTCGGATTCCGATCGGGGGGGCCATTCCTCCCAATCACACCCCTCCAGGTCTCACTGTCATTACCAACATGGGCGTAGAAGTCCCCCAACAGAACGAGGGAATCCCCAGAAGGAGCACTCTCCAGTACCCCCTCCAGGGACTCCAAAAAGGGTGGATACTCTGGACTGCTGTTTGGACCATAGGCACAAACAACAGTCAGGATCCTTCCCCGCCAGAGAGGTGACGTTCCACGTCCCTAGAGCTGGTTTCTGGAGCCGAGGGTCGGCCCGCCAAGGTCCCCGCCTTCGGCCGCCGCCCAGCTCACATCGCACCCGACCCCTCTGGTCCCTCCTATGGGTGGTGAGCCCACGGGAGGAAGGTCCCACGTAGCTTCTTCGGGCTGTGCCCGACCGGGCTCCATGGGCGAAGGCCAGGGGCTCGCCATCGTGACCCACCCCAGACCTGGCTCCAGGAGGGGGCCCCGGTGAGCCGCGTCCAGGCGAGGGAAACTCAGGACCAAGTATTTTGCTCATCATGAAGGGTATGTGAGCTACCATCTGTCTGGCCCCTCCCCTAGAACCTGTTTGTCATGGCGGATCCTACCAGGGACATAAAGCCCCCGACAACTGAGCTCCTAGGGTCATTGGGACACGCAAACCCGTCCACCACAATAAGGTGGAAGCTCAGGGAGGGAGTGTGCTAAAAACGTCCCTCATGGTTACCATGGTAGCGCTGCTGCGCGTGTTCTCGCTACGAACGTACTTTTGCTTCCGGGTTTAGAGCGTTTCTGACGGAGCTGTTTGAGACAGGAATGAGGGACGCTGTCCTGCAGCATCTGTTAGAGACAGAAATGAGGGACGCTGTCCTGCAGCATCTGTTTGAGACAGGAATGAGGGACGCTGTCCTGCAGCATCTGTTTGAGACAGGAATGAGGGACGCTGTCCTGCAGCATCTGTTTGAGACAGGAATGAGGGACGCTGTCCTGCAGCATCTGTGTGAGACAGAAATGAGGGACGCTGTCCTGCAGCATCTGTTTGAGACAGAAATGAGGGACGCTGTCCTGCAGCATCTGTTTGAGACAGAAATGAGGGACGCTGTCCTGCAGCATCTGTTTGAGACAGAAAAGACGGACGCTGTCCTGCAGCAGCTGTTTGCTATTTGGACCAAAGACTGTCACAGATATTTCTTAGAAGTGTCTGAGAACTGAGTTAACTTGTGGAGAACGGGTAGAATATGTCCCCTTTAAATCATTTTTACCATATGATGAGACTTTTTTTCTATTCATGTATAAAAAAGAAAAAGGAAGGAAGAAAGAAAGGGAAACATGATTGATGAATGAATAATAAACAAAATGGATGACATCATTTTGACCGGTTTTTTTATGACCCTGGTGGATGCAAGATGTAAATATATCTGCACGTACGAGCATGTGTTCTTCTACGGTGTCGATGAATGAAATGAAAGTCTGGAAGCCATTTCCGACTTTTAAAACAGCAGAAAGTGTGTGTGTGTGTGTGTGTGCGCGCGCGTGTGCGTGTGTTAATGATGACTCCCTGGGTACTCTCGTTGGCGAAGAAATGAGGTAGAAGAAAAGCTAAACATAGTGAAAACCATGACTGTAACGCCAAGTGTGGTTGTGTGTCTGCGCTAAGAGTTCTTGAAATACACAAAAAGCAGAAAGTGATCCAATGGTGGAGAGAGAAAACGAATGAGATCATAGTCTGGCTGCACCTTGTTCCAATTAAAATGGACCCTGGGTTCAGTGTGGGTTTGCGTGCGTATGTGTGTGTCATTGACTGTATGTGTGTGTGGGGGGGGGGGGGGGGGATCTTGGACGGCATGTTCACTGAATTATGCATCTCCTCTGACCGAAGCCTGGAATCGCTCTTTGTTCCTTTGCTCAGCAGCATTTTTCTGTAGCTGTTGCAAAGACAAACGCTTTCAGTGCGGACTAGATAAAAAGATGATACACGTTATAGCTTTTTGAATGTGCTGTTCATTGCTCAGTGTCTTTATATGAAGAGAAAAGAACAAAAGAACACAACGTTTTTGTCCGGTGTGTGTGTGTGTGTGCGTGTACTTGAATGAATGACGACGGCATTCTACTGTTCACATTTGCAATAAAGGAATATGTAGACCCCGAGAGCCCAATGAAACATTTATAATGCAACTGGTGATTTCATTTCATGTCACTTTTATCAATTTTGTCAGACGGCTTAAGGACAGCCCCGCCGTCACTCCTCAGGAAATCCCGGAGGGAATTCCTACAAATTTGGCAAGTCAGATTAGATTTTATTTTGAGAAACCGCTCCTGTGTCCCATTATTATATCTCGGAAACATCTGGAGGCAATTTAGACACATGTGGCCCTAACGTCGACCGACACTCGAGGATGAAAGCCTGTAAAAGGTGCAAGGAGAACTCAAGGGCGCCGTTGTCCACTCTGAGGACGACCGTTACCTCCAGATGTTCACTCTGCAGCCACATGGAGGCATTTTCCTCTCCATGTACCCAGAAATCCTTTGACTCAGCTTGTTCCATCCATCCAGTCTCAGTAGGGATTTTCAGACTCCCCTCTCCCCAGACACCTCTTCCAGCTCCTCTGGGAGAATCCAGAGGAGTTCCCAGGCCAGCCGGGGGACATAAGCTTTCCTGGGTCTTCCCCGAGGCCTCCTTCCAGTGGGATGTGCCCTGAACACCTCCCCAGGGAGGCGTCCAGGAGGCAGCTGACTCCTCTCGATGTGGAGGAGCAGCGGCTCGACTCCGAGTTCCTCCCCGGTGACTGAGCTCCTCACCCTGTCTCTGAGGGTGTGTCCAGCCGCCCTGCAGAGGGAACTCATTTCTACCGCTTGTATCTGTGATCTAGTCCTTTCGGTCGTGACCCAAAGCTCACGACCAGAGGTGAGAGGAGGAACGTAGATTGACCGGTAAACCGAGAACTCCTCCACTTGAGCAAAGACTCCCCGCCGTCCTGGAGAGCCACAGCCTCGGATCTGGAGGTGCTGATTCTCATCCCATTCGCTTCACGCTCAGCTCCAAACCGCCCCTGTACACGCTAAAGGTCCAGGCTCGGTGAGACCAACAGGACGACATCAGAGATGAGATCCTTTGGTCATCAACCTGGACCCCCTCTGGCCCCTGGCTGCACCTATAAATTATGTCCGTAAAAGATTATGAATAGAACCGGTGAATTCAGGGTTATAATAGTTTTGGATTTTTAATTATAGTTTTGTGAACGGACAATACCGTTTTAGTTAGTTTTCGTTTTCTCTTTTAATTCTAGTTTTTATTTAGTTCTAGTTAACGAAAATGTTTTTTCAATTTTAGTTTTCGTTTTTTCGTTAGTTTTCGTTAACTATAATAACCCTGCCGGTGATCAAAGGCGTCCAACATGCGCCTGGAGCAGGTTTGACTTACTGCCGGTACTTCGATTGTACAGGGACCAGACAGCCAGTCCAGAGGCACTGTCCCTGCCTTCCATTGATATGACAGAGTCCTTGCACATCCAGAGATGTAATCGTATGTTCCTGGTAACATTTCCAACATTTCCTGAAAATGTTATCAAGATCCATCTGTAACCTTCTGAGAAATAAAAACGTCACAGCCCATTTCTGTCTGTAAGAAAACAATTAAAATGCTACTATTAACTATATATGACTGAATTAATGGCTATATGTAAGTGCACGAGATCAGGATCCTCTGCTATATATTTGCTATGTCTGCATTATTGTCAGTATTTTGTTTATATATATATATATCAGTATTTTTTGTTTTGTGTTTTGTTTACATGCTCCCGCTTTTTTTGTGGGAAAATGGGCCCCCTATTAAAAGCTTTAAATAGCTTCCTTGGGGTCACCCCTTTTTGCACATCCACCCGCCCCAAGGTAAATATACTGTACATATGTACCGTATTTTTTGGATTATACGTCGCTCCGGATTGTAGGTCGCACCAGCCAAAAAATGCATAATTAAGAAGAAAAAAACATATATAGGTCGCACTGGAGGATAAGTCGCATTTTTGGGGAAAATTTATTTGATAAAATCCAACACCAAACAACATATAGCACAAAGAACATGCTAACACGTTTACCAAAATATCAGGTTTTACTCCGAATCACGAAATCCAAGGAAATCTTCATCCTCGGTGTCACTTTTGAACAACTCCCCCAACTCGGCAGGTAGACAAGACGCCGCTTCCTCTTCTACGTCGCTTACATCAGACTCGTCGTCAGTTGCAGTTCCAATTATTCCAGCCTTTCTGAATCCCGACAGGATGGTTGCGGTTGTCACTGAAGCCCATGCTTTGTCGATCCATTCAATGACTTCCAGGAAAGTTGCATGGCGCATTCTCCCGGTTGCCGTGAAGCTGTGCTCTCCATCCGTCATCCACTGCTCCCACAGGTTACGCAAAACTGACTTGAAGCTCCTATTCACGGAGATAAAGTGGCTGGAGTATTTTGGTTAAGCCTCCAGGGATGATGGCAGGTATGGAGTTGAAAACTTTTAATTTATTTTTTAACTGTGGTGTGATGTGCGCTCTCATGCTATCCATCACAAGCAGAGCTTTGCGTGCTCTAAAGAAGCCATCCGGTCGCTTATTGTAGCACTTTGTAAGCCACAAGTTCATCATTTCTTGATCAATCCACCCTTTCTCGTTCACGGCGACTTCAACTGAGGAGCATTGGATTTTTGGCATGGTTTTTCGTTTGAAAATGACCATCGGTGGCAGTTTTGATCCGTCTCCACAACATGCCAGCACCACTGTGAAGTGTGATCTCTCATGACCAGTTGTAACGATATTCACACTTTTTTGCCCTTTCTCTGCAACACTTCGGCCCATGGGGATGTCAAAAGTGAGGGGGACCTCGTCCATGTTAATAATATGATCCGGTGTCACGTTGTGATCACTTACATGCTTTTCAATGAACGCGCGGAAACTGTCAACCTTGGCTTGGAAGTCCGCTGGCAGTTTTTGGGACAGTGTCGTCCTTGCTCTGATAGAGAGGCGTTTGCGTTGCATGAAGCGGTAACACCAAGAAGGTCCTCCCGCAAAGCCGTTTATATTCACCTCCTTGGCAACCACCTGGGCGTGGAGACGCAACTGCACCGTTGACAAACCTCTCCCAGCAGCACGTTGTTCAAGCACCCATGCGTGAACTCGTTCCTCCAACTGCGGCCACCTAGCTTGTCGCCCGCGATTAGCTTTCTTTGTTTTCTTCATTTCAGTAAGCATAACCTCCGCTTTTCGCCAGTCCCTTACAAGTTTTTCGCTCACTCCAAACTTTCTTTCTGCTGCTCGATTGCCGTTTTCGGCTCCATATTGTGACAGATAACTCTGTGACCCGTCAGAATCTGTCGCGGTTTCTGGAGGTTCAGAGTTCCCTGTAACACCTGTTATAGAAATGTGTAGGCTACTGTCTCTGCGCTCACAGATTTTGTAAAAAAAAGCATATATAAGTCGCTCCGATTTATAAGTCGCACCCCCAACCAAACTATGAAAAAAACCGCGACTTATAATCTGGAAAATACGGTATATGTAAATATATGCATAAGTGTATCGATGCTAGATATGTTGATGCTGAATTTGAATTCACCCACAAACACACATGTTCTCTCTCTTTTTCTTCACTACCTTGTCTGAAGCTGGAGTCAAAGGGCCGGGTCCCATCCATATCCGGGCCATTTGTGAATGGCTGCAAGCTCAGATCAATCACCTGGTGGAGGCGGAGCTTGCGGCAGTAAATGGACGCAGCTTCAGGTTCCAAAGCGATGAGGAGCTGCTCAGGACAGTCAGAGGACACCAATCCAGCCTGGAGCAGCGAAGATAGCGACGATACACAAAGACATTTTTTTTTTATCCATGGAAATAACTGGAAATTATTAACATTTATAGAAACAAATAGTTCTAAACAAACGCTGGTGATGTATAGGGAACGAAGTTGTGTGGCTAGATGGATGCGTGTGTGCGGATCTGCTTGTGTGTGTGTGGTGGGTGGGGATCTGGAGTCCTCTTCCTGTGTTTGTACGCCGGCCTTCCTCATTGTTCACTTCACTCCCAGCAGGAAACACGCACACACACCCTGGTAGGCCTCGAACCGGGCGTTGGTGCAACCTGCATGCACGTTTAGGTAAGTATGTGAAATGTATGTGTTGGATTATTTATGTGTGTAAACAGTTGTGAGTGTGTGTGTGTGTGTCTGCATTCACACAGACTTATCTCTCATCTGCCATTCAGTTAATTGTAAGACACTTTCATCTGATGGCGACTAAACGTTTAAAGGTCCCAGTTCCAAAGCACTTATATGGAATATCTGAGCCAGTCTTTGGTCAAAACATCAAACAGATGCTGCAGGACAGCGTCCCTCTTTTCTGTCTCAAACAGATGCTGCAGGACAGCGTCCCTCTTTTCTGTCTCAAACAGATGCTGCAGGACAGCGTCCCTCATTTCTGTCTCAAACAGATGCTGCAGGACAGCATCCCTCATTCCTGTCTCAAACAGATGCTGCAGGACAGCGTCCCTCATTTCTGTCTCAAACAGATGCTGCAGGACAGCGTCCCTCATTTCTGTCTCAAACAGATGCTGCAGGACAGCGTCCCTCATTCCTGTCTCAAACAGATGCTGCAGGACAGCGTCCCTCGTTTCTGTCTCAAACAGATGCTGCAGGACAGCGTCCCTCATTTCTGTCTCAAACAGATGCTGCAGGACAGCGTCCCTCATTTCTGTCTCAAACAGATGCTGCAGGACAGCGTCCCTCATTTCTGTCTCAAACAGATGCTGCAGGACAGCGTCCCTCATTTCTGTCTCAAACAGATGCTGCAGGACAGCATCCCTCATTCCTGTCTCAAACAGATGCTGCAGGACAGCGTCCCTCGTTTCTGTCTCAAACAGATGCTGCAGGACAGCGTCCCTCATTTCTGTCTAAAACCGATGCTGCAGGACATCGTCCCTCATTTCTGTCTCTAACAGATGCTGCAGGACAGCGTCCCTCTTTTCTGTCTCAAACAGATGCTGCAGGACAGCGTCCCTCATTCCTGTCTGCGCATGCACGCTACCATGGTAACCCGCGAGGTGAATTTTTTTAGCACACACTAAAACGTTCCTGCAAATCTTCGCCAAAAGTAAACTTTATCTACTCTGTGCCCCCGATGTGATGTCACAACGGGGGAGAGTTCTGCCAGACATGTTTCAATACTTGATTACGCAACTACACAAAGTACGCAGGATTGACTGGATGGTTTAATTAAGCAGTTTTTGGGTTGGTAATGACCCGAAACCACCAAAATATCATTGAAGAAAAGTGAAAAGTGATGTCCCCTTTAATACAATTTTTGCAAATGGTATTTTTTTGCAAGTTAATGACTTTTTAATTTTATGATTTTAGAACATATCATCATTCACATTTGTGTTGCAAAAGCAAAAAAACAAAAATTCAGAGTCAAAAAAGTCGAAAAAAGCGGCTAAATTAAAGTGGCTTGCGACAAATATAGATTCAATGAACACACAGAAAAAGTTTAACTTGTGTGAGAAATGACGGGACACAAAAGTCTAACAGTATTTAATCTCTCCACATATTTGCATGTCAGTAGCTCCACCCCAACCCAACAGAACCACCGGTCAGACAGATGGCCGTCCACCATGAGCCTAGGTTCTGTCCAAGGTTTCTGCCTGTTCAAGGGAAGTTTTTTCCTTGCCTCCTTTGCCAAAAAGCTTGCTCTTTTGGGTCAAGTTGGGTTCTGTCTTTCCCTGCTACTCCTGTAAAGTGCTTTGAGATAACTTCCTGTTGTGATCTGGCGCTAGAGAAATAAACCTGAATTGAATTGAATTGAATTACAGAAAATGAATGAATGAATGCCTTTACCTTGATTTCAGCTATCAATTCTTTGCAGATTCGTATGAATGAGCTCAACTATGAGAACACACCATTACACATCAGACAATTTGATCAACCTTTCAAGCAAAGCACGTTTGGTTCTCAGAGCACAGCGCATGTACGCTTCAGCAAAGTGTTCAGTCGCAGCAGAGCTCAATATGTTTGTGTCCTACCAAGTATGCGGCCTCTCGCATGAACTGTTTGGCAGGTTGTCTCCACACGGCAGGGACAGTGATGACCCATCTGATCTCCTCTCCCTCCAATACAGAAGACGACTGGTCCTTTACCTCCTAAAACAGGATTAGTGGCACAACTCCTTCGGTGAAATACACAAGACGACACTCGAGCATTTATCAAGAAAATAAATGACGTAACAAAAAATATTTTTTACATGCAAGAACTGGAAAAGGAATTGCACTTAGAAGTACATTAAAAATATGCTGAAATACCTTTAGGGCATGTTCCCTGAAGAATCGCAAGGCGTGTGCAAACACCTCTATGGCCCTGACCCGCCGCCCACTGACTGCCCCCAGCTCTGTCTCCATGGTTAGGTCCTGCAGCGAACACAGACACACGATTCCATCAGCGACCTGTTATACTAGCGAGGGGTGGAGAGTTTAGAGTTTAAAAAAAATGAACATGCAGAAGCAAAGGCCAAATCAGAGCCTTATTTGGAATCCATCGGAATGGTTAAAATGTCAAAACATCAAGTGTAAACCATTTTAATCCTGATTACATCACTGTAAGGATCACAGGAAGAAGAATAAAACATCTCCTACACTTGTGCTGTGGATCTTCATCTTGAATTTATCAAAGTAGAGCCAGTGCCGGGCCTCCTCTGGGTCCAGGTCATGATAGAAGTCTCGCGCTGCAAAACCAAAACTATGGAACCGCAAATCAGGAGTCAGCAGCAGACAGGTCGGGCTCTTCTGATTGGCTACCCCAGGGTCGCCGCCCTCCCAGCGCCTACGTGGGTTAGAGGAGAACAATTAAAGGATAGAACAATTAAACAATTAAACCGAAGACAATAAATTCTTACTTCATCATGTGTATGGCGTCTGAGTCGTGCGTGAAGCTGAACGCGTAGCCGCTGGAGGTCGTCCCGAAGTCTATCGCAACGACCACTGAGAACGGACAAGCCATTCTGGGTCTGACATCGGCCCGCTGAGGAAGGAAACCCAGAGGAGAAGGTTTATCTGATACCGCCTGGGGCCTCATGCGCTTAGCGCTGATGAGCATTAGCATCACAATCACAAGGTGAATAAGCTAACGGGAAGAAGGCTTGAGCCTCAGGAGTTCTTACATTTCAGGAAAATAAAAAACAGTGAAAACCGTAGAATCTTCAGGTTGGGCGGTAAGCAGGTAGAAAAAAAAAGTAGAAATAAATAAATAAAATAATAATAATAAAAATAAAAAAAATAAAAAAAAAATCTTCAGGTTCTAGCAGGTAGAAAAAAAAAAGTAGACGAAAAAATAAATAACTAAAAAAAAAAAAAAAAAAAAAAGAATCTTGGGATTGAATCCAACAACAGACTGTTCACCACCACAGATTGAAGTCTTACTAGTGAAGTATTTATATCAGAGTGACGCTGAATGGTTAAGAGCTGTTATGAGCCACTGATGGCCGGGAGACGTGGACGTCGGTTTCCTGGTTGGGCACGAGAAACGTTACGGCTGTGTAGGAATGTCTGTGGGAAACGAATGCGCTTACTGGTGAGGGCGAGGGGGTGAGAGGGGCGACTGTTCCAGGGTCCGATCGATCATCACCTGGAAATAAAGGGAGCAGATGAAGTCTTGGAGTGATATGCAGCCACTGAAAAACGTTCCACCGACTCGCATTGACGTAAAACTCATGAAATGTGAGAATACTTTTGATGAAGTGGAATGAATGGAATCCCACTGGAATCTGATGTACCGTATTGGCCCGAATATAACACGATGTTTTTTGCATTGAAATTAGGCTGAAAAAGTCGGGTCGTGTTATATTCGGGGTCTAGACATTATACCCATTCTGAACACTAGATGGCGCCAGATATCGTTACAACTAATGGTGAACTGAACACCCCAGGCCAAAGCGAACGCCTGTCATTATTTTATTGCGATGTTTTTCCTTATTCATATGTGGTGAGATGTGTCTGTGTGGATGTGTGTGTGTGTGTGTGTGTGTGCGCGCGTCCAGCTGGGGCGTGTCCCGCCGGAGCGAGCGAGTGTGTGTGAGAGATAAAGAGAGAGAGTGAGCGAGCAGCAACAGAGAGAACTAGGAGACAAAGATATGCGAGCGATAGGAGGAAACGGAGTTTTGTTTAACAGCGCAAGTAAAATAAAGCAGCTTCAGTGATTCAGCACGTCTGGCCGGCGTCCATCTTGTGTTGCTGCGCTTCAGCCTTCATCCCCAGCGTGAAGTCTGGAAGTTAACCCCGGAGGCGCTGGAGAACAACGATCTCCCCAGTTAGACTTCACTTCGATGGTTCATGCAGTTATTGCAATTTTGTTGTTTTATCACAGTAGATTGGTTTATTTACATTTTAAAAACCAGAAGCCATTCATTTACAAATGTGATTGCGCTTTAGTTCACATATTTAAATGTTCAGATATTAAGATGTGAGACAGTTTTTGCATGATTTGAATGTGGCAAAATAACACGCTTTTTCTCTCGAATATATTGTTATAATCATTTGTTTCAGATGTACCGTAATTATTTTCTGTATAAAAATTGAAATTGGTGTTCAAAAAGTATTTTCTCAAACTCGAGTCTTGAAAAAGAGGGGGTCGTATTATATCCGGGGTCGTGTTATATTCGGGCCAATACGGTAAGCAATATTTGGACGTGGGAGAGGAAGATGGCGAGTTCAGTGTGTTCATACGCCAAAAAGATGAAGAGGGAGACGGGAGTCACCACGTTGTGCTTCACCTGGTATCTGAAGGCTGCTGCGGTCAGGCTGCATCGTGTCAGCCTGTTTTTACGGGAGCCAGGGTCTGCAGAGAAACACAATAACACTGATGTGATCACGAACAGTTAATGTCCTTCGCATCGTCCTCCCCGGTCCCGGCCACTCTCATGTCCTCCCTCACTACGTCCATGTCTCTTCTCCTGGGTCGTCCTCTAGTCCTGTCCTTTGCATCGTCCTCCCCGGTCCCGGCCACTCTCATGTCCTCCCTCACTACGTCCATGTCTCTTCTCCTGGGTCGTCCTCTAGTCCTGTCCTTTGCATCGTCCTCTCCAACACCAGCCACTCTCATGTCCTCCCTCACTACGTCCATGTCTCTGCTCCTGGGTCGTCCTCTAGTCCTGTCCTTTGCATTGTCCCCCCCGGCCACTCTCATGTCCTCCCTCACTACGTCCATGTCTCTTCTCCTGGGTCGTCCTCTAGTCCTGTCCTTTGCATCGTCCTCTCCAACACCAGCCACTCTCATGTCCTCCCTCACTACGTCCATGTCTCTTCTCCTGGGTCGTCCTCTAGCCCCGTCCTTTGCATCGTCCTCCCCAACACCAGCCACTCTCATGTCCTCCCTCACTACGTCCATGTCTCTTCTCCTGGGTTGTCCTCTAGTCCTGTTCCCTGGTAGTTCCATCCTCAGCATCCTTCTACCGATATGGTCCCTGTCTCTTCTCTGGACATGTCCAAACCATCAAAGTCTCTGACCTTGTCTCCAATGTCAAATTCTATAAACATCCGTCAATAATCAATGCAAGTAAAGATATATTGAGGAACAAGTTTTAAAGCGACATTGACTGCAATGTTAACGAAAATTGATCCAGAAATTGATCCAGAATCCAGGATCTCTTCTGGATCATCAACAGAAATGTAATCAACTATTCCTGGTAAGGTCTCCAACATTTTCTGAAAGTTTCATCGAGATCCATCCATATCATTTTCAGTTATCTTGCTAACAGACAAACAAACAAACCGTTCGCTCATTCCCGACCGCCTTCCCGCCTGTTGATGGTGACGTCCACAAATTCCTCAAAGTTTTTTGTTGACAAATGATTCTCTCAAACCTTTGGAGTATTCTCTCAAACCTTTGGAGTATTCTCTCAAACCTTTGGAGTATTTGCTCACACAGATTGTGACCGGGGTGAGTCTCGAGATTATTCCAGAACTTTCAGTCCTGTCCGAATGTTTTTGAGATGTGACATAAAGTCGGGATAAGCATATATTTATAAAACTCAAGATCTTTGTACATCTTTGCAGTTTTAAAAGACAATGATTGTCAAAAGGGACTCATTTTATTTGATCTACTTGATGCTATTAACAGCGCAGGGGAAACGTAGTCTTTCAGCTGATTCACGCATTCCGGATGAGACGGCTGTTTCTATGTCTATTCCCTGTCCTCTAGTCTGGAATGTACTCGGTGTGTTTTGGTTTAACTGCTTTGCATATGATTACGTGATTGTAACGCAGCGCTGCTCCTGATCGAATCAGTCTGTGAGCCGAGAGCAAACCAAGACGAACACAAAGAAACAAAGATGTGTTTGTTTAAAACTAGTTCCGGGAATGTGTGGGGGGGGGGGGCGAGAACGTGAGAGAGAGACCCGGAGTTTGTCCGACATTCTTCCTTTTTGCACATGCACGCTACACCTGAGTGCATTTACTCAAGCCTGTTCCTGAAACCTCTGAACAGAATTCGTTCGCGTGTGTTTGGCCGTCTTTTCCAGTGTCTTTCCTGATGAAACCAGAGAAGACGTCTTTCTCCATGCTCCATCTCTCCCCCCCCCCCCCATGGCTTCGGTCTCATAGTGCAGTGGAACATCTGCACCCCTTCTGCTCCTCTGACCCCCCCCCCCCCCCCCCTCTCTGTCAGACACTCAAGCACGGCATCAGCAGAACCATCAACTGTAACTCCCCCGAAATATTTCATTGTGCAACATACATGAATTAGCGCTATTAAAACAGCGGATAGAATATGCATGAACAAAATGTTAACCACACACACAACACACACACACACACATATACTGGCAAGACAGGCATAGGTAATACTCATAATCATGCTTCTCTATCTCTGAGTTAATATTTGTTACAATTATAAAATGCAAGTTTAGGCAAAACTTCCAAGATGCAGACAATAAACTGTTAATAAAAAGTGTTTTTCACCTGAAGAACCGCGACTCAGTGCTTTTTCTTTTTCTTCTTCTTGTGTGTCGCTGCAACAATACGACCTTGTCCTTCTTTGCCTCTGCAAAAATGAATCCCAATGTCTGAAATTTGGCCGTCCGAACTGTGTAGTTGCTTCCAGGGAAAGAGATGGAGAGGAGAAGAACAAGAGGAAACTGCCCGGATACAAATCCAGCGACCTCTTGTTTAAAGGTAATACTTTCCAGCTGACTTGCCGGCGGGTTCCCCCCAACTCTGGATTTCCACAACCGAAGAAAGTTCACAAAGAGATTTAATGGAATAGAAAAAAAGTTGCTGTTTGGTCTTCTTTTCAGAAAATGCCTATTTCTGGAGAGGATTTGTGTTTCTGCTGTTTCTAGCCTCTCCTCCGCTCTGCAGAGGAAAGCCAGAGGAAAGTGGTGACACTCTGCAGTGGGTGGGCAATGGGGGAATGCTGGGGGATTTACCTCGCAGTGTGTGTGTGTGTGTGTGTGTGTGTGACTATGGGTGGAGTATTCCTAACCAGGCGGTGTATCCTACATACGTTATCACGCTCTCTCACTTCCCTCACAGTCTTCCGTATATCCTTCCTCCGGTTAATTATTTCTTATCATCTTGAACTTATAATCATTTCTTTGCCAGCGTTTTCGCTTTCTTTGAATGTTTTTCTAACTTTGACTCTTTCCACTTCTGTGCCTTCACTAGCGTTACTCGTTATTATTGTTTTACTCTTTCTAAACATGTACATTATGTTAACTTACTTAACTAAGCAAAGAAGAAAACAATTATCTTCATTATACTACTGGTGTTCTTTTGCGACAGAATAGGAAAACTAGTCATTTGTGCCAGAGATTTCAGTGCAGATGAAAGAAATATTTCAATGTTTTCTTGCTGTCTTTCCCATTCCTCTGATTTTTTTGGGAAATGGAGAAACAGACAGCAGCTGCTTTGTTTAGCATGAAGTCCACGTCGCTAGCATTAGCATTTAGTTTTTGTCTGCTCCTGCTCTGTCTCGCTATCACTTCCCTATCCATCTCCTTGACTCGTCTCCGACCTGCCATTCTCTCTCTCTCTCTCTCTCTCTCTCTCTCTTCTCTCTCTCTCTCAACCCAGCCGGCCAGACAGATGGCCGTCCACCATGAGCCTAGGTTCTGTCCAAGGTTTCTGCCCGTTAAAGGGAAGTTTTTCCTTGCCTCCGTTGCTCTTGTGGGTCAAGTTGGGTTCTGTGTTTCCCTGCAGGTCTTTCCCTGCTAATCCTGTAAAGTGCCTTGAGATGACTTTATGTTGTGATCTGGCACTATATAAATAAAACTGAATTGAAGAGGCTACAAAATGTGACTACAGAACAACGAAAACAATGAAGTTTATAGGAAAAACAAATTTAAAAAGAAAAACAACAAAACTAGTCATTAAGTTTACATTTTTTTAATGAGAAAACTTTATACGAAACAGATCCATAAAGGCTGCAAACGTCACTGGCCCTGAACCCGTTCGGTTTCCAGATGTGACAAAGTTTAAATATCTTGGATGGTCAAAAGGCTAAAGAACAGAGGGTTCAAAAGGCAGCATTCATGATGGCGTGGGGGACTGAACAATATGCATTCAAAATGTTCGGCACTTTATCAACATACGAGATCCTGAAATCTTGAGAAGATGAAATGTACATTCTACAGGAACGGGAAAACATTCCAATTATAAAATCACAGCAATTATTCTTTTCCCAAATGCTTACCAAGTGCTCTAAAGATTATGTCACAATTATTTATTTATTTATTATTATTATTATTATTATTATTGTTGTTGTTGTTATTATGCTGACATAACATTTTAAGCAAATTTTCTCAAACAGATCTTTCTGTTATATTTGAAATGTTGTTTTTAGGTCAATTTTGAGTTTCGGTGATTTTCTATTCTATTTTTATTCACACTTTAAACCCAATTTTTCTGGGTTTGCGGAGCCGTTTCTTACTCTTTTATTCAACATGTTTTCTCATGCCGACTGTGTGTGGAGTTGTACGTCTGGATCTTTCCTGCAGGGATCTGATTTCTCCGCAGCTGTGATTGAAAGCATACATTAACCATTAGTCCTTGCACACACACACACACACACGCACACACGCACACACACACACACACACACACACACACACACCAGCAGTCCCTACTCCCAATGCCAGAGGAAATGAGACCTCTTGAATGTAAAAGAAAAGGCCTCTGGTATATACACACACATCCACTACACACTCCATCTCCCTGTCAGATTTCAAATTCGGGTGGCTGTGTGTGTGTGTGTGTGTGTGTGTGTGTGTGTGTGTATCTGGAAACTATTACCTGGCATCTCTCCAGCTGCCAGAGAGGTCTCATATTGCTCAGAAAGGCCCTCTTTCTCTTTGTTTCTTCTGTTTTGTCTCAGGTTTATAAAGAATTATTCTCTTCTTCTACTTAAATGTTATATTTAATCCCTTTCTCATATTCCTTTGCTCCACTGATTATTCAGGCGGCTAATATTAATAGCTGGGTGACAGCATTTCAACAGCTTTCACACAAACTCTTGACTTTCCTTGTATCGGGGTGTTTGCCTGAAGCCTCTCGTTGGTGACTTCGCTCTACATTCAACCTTCTAATAGCCACCAGGGAGGTTAAAGGTCAAGCTCTTCCATCAGTTCAGAAACGTCGATCCCGAGTCGAGGTTTAGGTGCAGACGCACCGTTTCTCCTTGGAGGTACAGACGCAGGAAGTCCAGCACAGGAAGTGATGGGTCAGGTGACAGGAAGGAACCCATGCGCGGCATTCCTCTCAAGAATTCCACATTATCTCTGGGATCCTAGAAGTACCCGAGAGACGGAGACACACCCACAACGCAACACACGCACTTAAACACACGCACAATGTATTTTTTAATCCAGTTCCTTGAAATAGACGTGAACATCATCCACTGAATGAGAACACGTCACCCCAACAGAGCGTCAGTTTATTCATCTCTTTGTTGTTGAGGCTGTTGTTGTAAAGATTTATGTCTTTTTTTAAGAGTGAGTATCTCCGCCCCTCGGGACCGACCCTGGTCGGTTTGAAGATGGATGGACGGATGATTCAAAGCATTTTTATTCCATCCTGAGATTATTGGCGTCATTGCGCTGTGTGTGTGTGTGTGCCGCACGTCCAGCTCTCCCTCTGTCTCCCGCATGAGTCGAAGACGAAGAGCGGAGTAGATACATTTATTTTTTGCGGTAATGTTCCGGTGAAAATTGGCAAAAATGTTTTATTGTGTGCTACATCATGTACATGTACATCCACTAACCTTGCATTAGTATTATAGGGTATTAAACGGTAACATTTATACTATACAATCCCTCCTACATATTTCAAGCAGCCGAGGGGCCCCGAGTCTGAGCAGGGAAGTGAAAACGTGAAAAACACACAAGGGACCAATCAGAAGGAACTGAAGTATCTGACCCACTGCTTTTGTTAAGAAGAAATATGTTGTGTAAAATGAGTCCATACCCGCCAAAGCCCCTGCTGGAATTTAATATACTGCAGGTCTGGATGTTAGTAGTGCTTCAGATTACTATGGGATATAGAATTAGTGCAGAAAATGATGCATACTTTACCTTTGTATGCACGCCAATTTACCACTTCCTGTTAAAGGGTGTGTCGTATCGTGTCCAGTGTGTGTGTGTGTGCGTGTTTGAGGTAGGTTCTGTTCCCTGGACCACACACACACACACACAATAATAATAAAAAAGATGTCGTTGAATGGGGGGGGGGGGGGGGGGAGAGAGGCTCACTGGAAGGAATTATATATGATTTATGATTCAATAGCAGGGACAGCGGGCGAATGTAGCGCAGGGGGCGTGAATCCTGTAGCGTCAATGGGGAGAGGGAAAGAGGAAGAAAAGCATTCGAATGCTCGCAACGAAGCTGCTTGCTAAAACCAGGCGTTGAACTATTACAGCTTGATCGCAAGAAAAATGGCCGTACTTGCAGCCTGTTGTGAATCTGTCATTGTGGATAAATCGACTGTACATGAATACATATAGATTTGAGCTGTGTGGAACATCTGGCATTCCTAAGCGCTGATTTAATGTCACTGTCTCCATCTCAGCACATGCACAGCGATGGAGCTCGGATCCAGCTGGGAAATCAATTTACAACCTGAAAATCTGTCACAGTGATTACCTTCAGCGGGAAAGATCTAACTTTGGGAATGCTTAAAGAAACAGGTCCTTCCCTGTTAAATATTCACACACACACACACACACAATGGAATTACATTAAAGATTTGACAAGCATATATTATGTATTTTTAAACGTTCCAGATGCATTTAAATGCCCAAAATGTGGCACATTAGCCAAATTCACCATAAAGGACCACTTATCAAAACTGCTTCTTCATCGATAGACATAACATGAACAGAAAAGCAGCGGAGAAGCACATTTAAGGTACCGGTAGGTGAAGTCACAGCCGCCCCCTGCTGTGACTTCGTGGTACTGCAACCTCCCATGAACGCGGGAGTCACGTGGTCTAATTCACCTCAGTCCCAAAGAGGCACGTCAGCCAGAGGACGCACACACAAACAACGACTCACGCACGCACCTTTTCGTGCCACGCCCCCTCCCGCCCCCTAATGTCACAGGGGGGGGGGGGGGGGGGTCACCCCGACACTCAGCTGACTGATCTTCCTGTTGATTTCTCGGTCAGGTATTTTAAGGATTCTAATATCTCCCTGCTGCTTTGCGGAATTATTCACTTTGATAACTTATTTGAACATTTATTTTTTTTACGTTTAGTTAACCAAAAACATTTTTTTACATTTAAAATATATGTCATTGCTGATATTCCCTCCCTTCTACACAGAGCTTTAGTAATTCCAGCCACGCAAAGCGTGTGCGTGTGTGTGTGTGCGTGCGCGCGTGTGTGTGTGTGTGTGTGTGTGAATAATGTGTTTTGCATAATCTTATGGCTTCTTTAGATTTGCTTTTCACATGATCAGGAGGGTACTTATACTTTTTCATTACAGCAAGCAATTATCAATAAATTGTAATTCATGGATTTGATTAGTTGATCTACCCCCCCCCCCCCCCCCCCAATAACAGACTTTAAAAATTAAATAAATGGAGTACAGTAGAAATCCCTTTTGAAGGAGAAAAAAATACAAAACTTACTTTGGTACTTAACAAAAACAGAAAGTTTTATTTGATGAAATCATTAAATATTTAATAACATATATTTAATTTATACTTTACTGGAACACAGAAGTGACTTTAATTGTCATTTCGACTGCAGACAGAGACAACAACAAACGGGTTCTATTTTGTTTACTTACGTGACCCGAGAGGGTGGGCGGGGACGCGGGCGGACATCTGGACCAATGGGATCCTTCCAACGAGTTGACGGACGTAGATGTCAACCAATGAGCGAAGAGTGCAGCCGGACACGCGCAAGCACGGAACAACACCTTCTACGCCTCGACGTGGAGGAACGAGCGGATTTACCCGAGTTCAGCCGAACAGCGCGACGCGCGTGGGGACCGATAAGAGCTGCTGCCGGAGACTTTAGGAGAGTTTTTGTGTTTCCGGTGACAACCCGGACCGGAAAAGAACCGTTCCCTCGCCACAGCTGTTTGGCGGACCCCCCCCCCGCCCCCCCTTTATTTGCACTTGGTGAGTCTGATATGGGGGGGATAGACTGCTGGCTGCAGGAATGAAAGGAAGACCGCGATAAAGGCTAACTTCCAGCAATCTTTACGTTAATAAATATGTTTTAATAACCTCTCAGGTCAAAGTGATAAACTTAAGGGTCCCCTACATTCAATACAATAATGATCCTGGAAACATTTAATCTTAATAGATGAAAGAATAACTTATTATTTGATATGTTGGTAATGGACAGCAATTCTTTTATATTTTAATTCTTGTGAGCGTTTGTGTTTTTAGAAGCGTTTTCAGAGCGGCGGCGGTTCGAGGGTGTTTGTTCTCATGCTGCGTTCAAACGCCCACTCTGAGCCCCGACTTTTTAACACTCGACGCTGTTGCGGCTGACGTGCAGCTCAGAAAGACTGTAAAAATGAGTTTACGGCTTCGTGTCCGTGGCTTTGCTATTTTCTTTGCTTTGTTGTTTCTTTACTTCCTTGAGATATTTCATGACTTTAGCAAAAACGATTTTACAGCAAGGAAGGAAAGAGTCATTTCTGATTCATCTTTAGATGAACACGCCTGATTTAGCTAAAGCGTGGTTATTGATTCGGTTGAAATGATCACAATAGCAGTAGTATTTATGGAAGTATGGAGTACCGCTGTTGCCTCACAGTGATTTGATTCCTCTCTGTGTGGAGTTTGTGTGTTCTCTCCGTGTCGGTGTGCTTCTGTCCAGGTTCTCGGGCTTCCTCCCACTTTAGGTGAAATTATTACATAATAATAATAATAATAATAAGCTTTATTTATATAGCACTTTTTTAGAAATACAATTCCCAAAGTGCTTTAACAGATAATAACAAATCAATATGAATCATATAAACAAAGAATACATATTAAACAAACATTAATGTAAAATGGGTGTATAAAAGCAACAGTGGCGTCAGGGCACAAGCGATGAGACTAGGTACCCAGCAATAATCATAAAATAATAAAACAATGTTAAAAATATAAAAATAAATACATTTTAAAAAAGTGTAATTAAAGTAAATGAAAGGTAATTAAAACAGTGGACTCCATCAATTAAAAGCCAGTCTATATAAATACGTTTTTAGAAGTGTTTTAAAAGAAGTTACCGAATCTGCAAGCCTTATATTTTCAGGCAGGTCGTTCCAAAGCCGAGGGGCCCCGATGGCGAATGCTCGGTCACCTTTTGATTTTAACCTCGACTTCGGAAGTACCAGAAATCCTCGACCCCAGGATCTCAGGCTGCGGGGGGGCTCATATAAAGTCAATAAATCATAAATATAAGTTGGGCCCAGACCTATAAGAGCTTTAAAAGCGATCAGTAAAATCTTAAAATCAATTCTAAATTGGACTGGCAGCCAGTGCAGCGAAGCAAGGACTGGGGTGACGTGATGGCGTCTGTTAAAACCAGTAAGAAGCCTACATCAAATTGTCCATCAGTGTGAGTGTCAGCTTGTGTTTGTTTGTCTTTTGCGTGGCCCCACGATGAGCTGGCGTCTCATCCGGGGTGTAGTGTACCCTGCCTCTCGCCTGTAGCCGGTTGAGATGGACTCCAGCAGACTCGTTACCCGCAATGCGGATTATCTACAATAAAATGAATGGATTACACACAAAATAATCAATCTGATGTTGAAGGCCGAACCGCACCTGAATCCCAGCAGACCAAGCACTTCTCTGTATGAGACAGAAGCTTCAATCAAAACTTAAATGCAATTATTTAATTTGTTTAAACTACAGAAGAAGAAGTTTTAAAAATAATCATCCCGTTATGCAATTGAGCTGTTTTTAGCTTTGTGCGAAGCGAATTATCTTAAAATTATCCCCGTGGCTCTTGGAAATTGCGATTCCTGCGTCACTTCTGTCAGATTACTTAATAGGTGTTTGGTAATTCCTACATTCGGTGAACTTTGAACGCGGCTTCAAACCACGTGATCGACCCAGCTTTCTAACGTTAGCAAGGTGGCTAACGAGACTTAGCTAACTTGGGCTACGTTGCATCACGGCACTAAGTAATCCCCGCTGGAGGAGCAGGAACGCGCCGTCTCCGCTGTGTAGCTGCAGTAACGTCACACTTTACGGCTAACGCTGCGAGCACGATGCCAGGTAATTTAAACATTTAAAACGTCGTTTTCACGGTTCGTCCTGCGCGCGTGGAGCTGCGGCCGTCCCCGAAGTGGATGCTTGTTTTGTTGACCCGTTTCCCCGCTGCTGCTGCTGCTGCTGCCATGCTGTAGCAGCGTGCTAGCCGATAACGACGACTTCGCCTTCGAGCACCTCGACGGGGATGGGGTTTGACCTCAACCGGTTTATTTATTGTCAAAAACATCTATTCGCGTGCTTTTCTTTCGCTGCGTCGCTCGTCGCTTGTCGTTTTCGCGTCGGTTCGCTCAAACTTTCCGGGTGAAAACGAAGCCGCCCGCCCCTGCCCACCCTTTGTTGTTGATAGCTTTCACCTTAGGCCCGTTCGTTGGCTACACAAGCTACGTGTGTCTCGACTAGCTTGTTGCTACTTAGCATTGCGGCTAAACGCCGTTCGATCCATTTAGCAACTTTCCAGGTAGGCCCGGACACCTGGTTTGGCGTTGTTAGCATTGTTAGCTGTGAGATCACATTAGCAGGCGCTAACGACGACACAGCTGCTGCTCGTTACGTTACATAATGAGCGGTGCGGTTTGAGCGCACGTCCGGACGCGCTGGATGGAGTTTCAGTGTATAAACCCGGATTATCTACACCTATTGACTGTTTTTCTTGTTAGCTGTGTGTTTCTATGGTTCGTTTCAAACATGCAAGTTCTAGACTTCTCTGGGGTTCTTCAAGAAGGTCGTCCCGGCTCGAGGTTCTCACGTGTTGAATTCGATGTGACTTTTTTTTAAAGACGCTTATTTATTTGTTTTAATTTTTTTTGTTTCCACTAAATGTTTAGACGGTTAATTAAGTATTTCTTTCCCCTCATAAATTACTGGAACAACTCGAAACCGGTTTAAAAATATAGATATTACATTATAAAACCATACGCTCTGTAATCTTAGTTTATTTTGGAGACATGTTGTTATAATATTTTTTTACAGGTAGTTTGATGCATGAAGTTCTTGTTTGCTAAATCATATTTTAGAAGGAAAAAATATTTTTAGCTTTTAATTCAAAAAAAGTTCAAACTTTTAATTTGCCATTTGAAGGGTTATTTAGTATTTTCTAATCTAAGTAAAAGTAAAAAAAAAACAGATTGTTTGTGGCAGTTCTGTGTGCATGTGGGCTAAGGCTTCAGACACTTTAAAGATCACAAAGTTAAAACGGCCGTTGGCAGAATAATATTTATTATAGTTTGAGTTTTTTTTGTGTGTCACCCCCGTATACAACAAATATTTGTCTTTGGATTCTAAATAATAGAGAAAGGTCCATTTAAAGTATTTATCAGTCTGGTGTTGCACAAGACTGAAATTCTGCAACAGTCCCGACATCAAGATGATCTGGGAGGGCCCCGAAACGCTAAACACGGCGAGCTAATCAATAATCAATAATCATGGGCATGCATATTAAGGATGCCAAGTGTCTCTAACTGGATATTAGCTGATGACCAGTGCAATGATTAACGGAGCAAAGCATCCTGGGTAATCTGCCATTCCCTATTGTGCCGAGTGGAGGGAGGCGTAAACACATTTAATCAGTGCAGTTCAGTAGATCTGCTAATGATTTTCATTTTATAAACTACCAGAGCCAGTAGCCAATCACAACTCCGAAGCGTTCTATAAACCCAATTTAAATGATACTAATGCATCAGGAAGGTTGAACCTCTCGACCTCAAGTAATTCCATTTTTTCAGTGACGTCTACAACCTTTTTCCTGACGCCGGTCAGGTCTGAACGACTTTAAGGAATAACGGGCGTAGGCGTCCGTGACTTCGGGAGTCGGGTGGGCGGAGCTGCCGGGAGTTTCAGGAAGTTTAAAGCGGGGGTGGATCCCGGCTTCCGATCGTCGTGGATTTATTTCTGGCTTGTTTTCTGCGCTGCGCTCGATTCATCAAGATAATTCTGCGCGGTCGATATACTTGGTTCGTACTTATGATGATTTCCCTGTAGGTGGCAGCACTTCTTTGTTTTTTGGATCGGAATGTATTATGGGAAGAAGATAGGAAGGGATGGCGACAAGAGGGAAACACGGGAGTCGGACAAATTCAGATGTCCCACACTCGGAGAATGTCTTCAGGGACAGAGCGTCGTGCTCGTGAGAGACGGCGACCGTCAAGGCTCAGTCTAATTTAATAGAAGGAAGCTAATGTTGATGTTTGAGGCGCCGCTAAAGTAGAAAACGCCAGATTCAGATTCACTGTCCTCCGTTTGTTGGTTGAGAACCGAAAGCAGCCGAGGTTCTGTTCCTGACGGCTAGAGAACAGGAAGTTGTTGCTTTTCCCTGATGAAAGACAGAAGACTTTATTCTCTGGCTTGGTAGGTTCATATAACAACCTGGGGGGGGGGGGGGGGGGCTGCTCTGAAACGGGCCGCCATGATGGATTTGTGAGACCAGGTCTAACTCCTCTGCTCTCCTGCAGAACCGGCTGAAATGAGCGGTCCAGAAGTGGCCAAGACGCCCGGAGGAGGAGCTCCGGGCAAGGAGGGGAAGGAGCCGGTGGCCAACGGCCATGCGGGGGAGGGCGGCGACACCAACCCGTTCGCTGAGTACATGTGGATGGAGAACGAGGAGGAGTATAACAGACAGGTGGGTGTTCAGGCTGGGGGGGTGGAGGACGAGAAGCCTTCTGCACTACGGTGGAGGGTTTGGGTCCTCATCAGCCCCAGAGCGGGGAAATGAACCGTCCAGTCGGTCCCTGGTGGTTTGGGTCGGTCTGTGATCACCTGGAACGCGTCTGGAACAAATCGCTGCACGAGACGTGCGTCGCCGCGTCTGCGTCCGGCCCGTCCACGCTCGCCGGCGTCCTCCCTGCGTAACGTTTATTTTTGGTGTGTGGTAAACGCTCTATGGAGCGAGAGAGAGACGTATGTGGACATTGGCCGATCCGTCACGGTGACGAGGAAGCTGAGCCGGAAGGCGGGGCTCTCCGTTTACCAGCCGGGCTCCGATCCTACGTCACCCGAGGTCACGAGCTTTGGGGAGTGACCCAAAGAACAAGGTCGCGGGTACTGCTGACCCCGCGACCCGACCCTGGATAAACGGTTTGAAGGTGGATGGAGCATTCAAAGCATTTTTATTCTGTCCTGAGATTATTGCCGCTCCACACGTCCTGCTCTGTCTCTCTCTCTCTCTCTCTCTCTCTCTCTCTCTCCTGCACGAGTCGAACGTAGTTTTATTTCCGGGTTTACAGCATTTCTGCAGCATCTGTTTGAGACAGAAATGAGGGACGCTGTCCTGCAGCATCTGTTTGAGACAGAAAAGAGGGACGCTGTCCTGCAGCATCTGTTTGAGACAGGAATGAGGGACGCTGTCCTGCAGCGTCTGTTTGAGACAGAAATGAGGGACGCTGTCCTGCAGCATCTGTTTGAGACAGAAATGAGGGACGCTGTCCTGCAGCACCTGTTTGAGACAGAAATGAGGGACGCTGTCCTGCAGCATCTGTTTGAGACAGAAAAGAGGGACGCTGTCCTGCAGCATCTGTTTGAGACAGGAATGAGGGACGCTGTCCTGCAGCGTCTGTTTGAGACAGAAATGAGGGACGCTGTCCTGCAGCATCTGTTTGAGACAGAAATGAGGGACGCTGTCCTGCAGCACCTGTTTGAGACAGAAATGAGGGACGCTGTCCTGCAGCATCTGTTTGAGACGGAAAAGAGGGACGCTGTCCTGCAGCAGCTGTTTGAAACAGAAATGAGGGACGCTGTCCTGCAGCGTCTGTTTGAGACAGAAAAGAGGGACGCTGTCCTGCAGCGTCTGTTTGAGACAGAAATGAGGGACGCTGTCCTGCAGCGTCTGAGACAGAAATGAGGGACGCTGTCCTGCAGCGTCTGTTTGAGACAGAAATGAGGGACGCTGTCCTGCAGCATCTGTTTGAGACAGAAATGAGGGACGCTGTCCTGCAGCGTCTGTTTGAGACAGAAATGAGGGACGCTGTCCTGCAGCGTCTGTTTGAGACAGAAAAGAGGGACGCTGTCCTACAGCGTCTGTTTGAGACAGAAAAGAGGGACGCTGTCCTGCAGCGTCTGTTTGAGACAGAAAAGAGGGACGCTGTCCTGCAGCGTCTGTTTGAGACAGAAATGAGGGACGCTGTCCTGCGGCGTCTGTTTGAGACCGAAATGAGGGACGCTGTCCTGCGGCATCTGTTTGAGACAGGAATGAGGGACGCTGTCCTGCGGCGTCTGTTTGAGACCGAAATGAGGGACGCTGTCCTGCAGCATCTGTTTGAGACAGAAATGAGGGACGCTGTCCTGCAGCGTCTGTTTGAGACAGAAATGAGGGACGCTGTCCTGCAGCGTCTGTTTGAGACAGAAATGAGGGACGCTGTCCTGCAGCGTCTGTTTGAGACAGAAATGAGGGACGCTGTCCTGCAGCGTCTGTTTGAGACAGAAATGAGGGACGCTGTCCTGCGGCGTCTGTTTGAGACCGAAATGAGGGACGCTGTCCTGCGGCATCTGTTTGAGACAGGAATGAGGGACGCTGTCCTGCGGCGTCTGTTTGAGACCGAAATGAGGGACGCTGTCCTGCAGCATCTGTTTGAGACAGAAATGAGGGACGCTGTCCTGCAGCGTCTGTTTGAGACAGAAATGAGGGACGCTGTCCTGCAGCGTCTGTTTGAGACCGAAATGAGGGACGCTGTCCTGCAGCATCTGTTTGAGACAGAAATGAGGGACGCTGTCCTGCAGCATCTGTTTGAGACAGAAATGAGGGACGCTGTCCTGCAGCATCTGTTTGAGACAGAAATGAGGGACGCTGTCCTGCAGCATCTGTTTGAGACAGAAATGAGGGACGCTGTCCTGCAGCGTCTGTTTGAGACAGAAATGAGGGACGCTGTCCTGCAGCGTCTGTTTGAGACAGAAATGAGGGACGCTGTCCTGCAGCGTCTGTTTGAGACAGAAATGAGGGACGCTGTCCTGCAGCGTCTGTTTGAGACAGAAATGAGGGACGCTGTCCTGCGGCGTCTGTTTGAGACCGAAATGAGGGACGCTGTCCTGCGGCATCTGTTTGAGACAGGAATGAGGGACGCTGTCCTGCGGCGTCTGTTTGAGACCGAAATGAGGGACGCTGTCCTGCAGCATCTGTTTGAGACAGAAATGAGGGACGCTGTCCTGCAGCGTCTGTTTGAGACAGAAATGAGGGACGCTGTCCTGCAGCGTCTGTTTGAGACCGAAATGAGGGACGCTGTCCTGCAGCATCTGTTTGAGACAGAAATGAGGGACGCTGTCCTGCAGCATCTGTTTGAGACAGAAATGAGGGACGCTGTCCTGCAGCATCTGTTTGAGACAGAAATGAGGGACGCTGTCCTGCAGCATCTGTTTGAGACAGAAATGAGGGACGCTGTCCTGCAGCATCTGTTTGAGACAGAAATGAGGGACGCTGTCCTGCAGCATCTGTTTGAGACAGAAATGAGGGACGCTGTCCTGCAGCATCTGTTTGAGACAGAAATGAGGGACGCTGTCCTGCAGCGTCTGTTTGATGTTTTGACCAAAGACTGGCTCAGATCTTTCCTACAAGTGTCTGAGAACTCAGTTTCTGTTTAGTCTCTTCAAGCTTTAATGGACATTTGTCTCAGTGGACCCGACGCTAAGGAACCGCACTACATTATGTCCCGAGACAAAAGGTCTCGGGACATAATGTCTTACTCTTCTTTGACATTGCACGTCTCTCTTCCCCTCTTTTTCCAGGTGGAGGAAGAGCTCTTGGAGCAGGAATTCTTGGAACGCTGCTTCCAGGAAATGCTGGAGGAGGAGGACAAGGATTGGTTCATCCCCGAACGCGACCTCAACAACCAGGGCGTGGGGCAGCTGCAGCAGCAGCTCAACGGCCTGTCTGTCGGCGATCACCACGGCAACCTGGAAGAGGTGGCGGTGAGTCGGCGGCGAGGCGGCGGCCGGGCGAGGCGCCTCCGGAGTTCACGCTCTCGTTTCTCTCTCTCTGCAGAGGAAGAGCATCTTGAATCCTGAAGCGAAGGAGTTCGTCCCGGGGAAGAAATACTAGGAGTCCCCCTCACCCCCACGGAGCCTCCACACACACGCACACGCACGCACACACACACACACACACACCAGTCCTCGTGTATTCTCAGAGACTCTGGCGGCCACGACCGCGCACACACACAAGCCCCCGGCGTGCTGGCAGGCCCAGTTGGGGGGTGGGGGGATTCCTGTTTTCCTTCTGTTCGATCTTTTTATTTCCTGTTTGTTCTTGTAAACTGATGGACATTGGGAACTGGGGTGGGGGGGTGGGGGGGGGGGGGGTAGAACCAGCACTGCTCTACTGCGGGTGCATTTCGGATGATCCTGTTGCTTCACAGAGAACGCAGAACTCGTCAGCGCCCCCTTGGGAACGACGGCAGGACGAAAACGCCAAGTCCAAAACATCGACTTGAAGTGGCGCCTCGGAGGCGTTGATTTGTGCGCTGCGTCGCCGGAAGGGGGGCGGGGTGAGTGACGAACATTTAGGGGGCGTTGCCGGGTCTCTGCTGCTGCTCTGTAGAGTCACCGCGATCGTTCGAACCCGCTCGCATCGTCCGATGACGTCAGAGCGAGGAAGTGGCTTCATTCCAAACCAAATCCAGACGACCTGCGGCGTTTGGATTCGAGCAGATTATTTTTACCGGGATGATGTGGAAGGTCGACCGTTTGTCCGGCCTGATGGCGTGAGCCGACACCAGGGTGAGATTATCAGAGGGAAGGGTGACGTATTTATTTTTTTATCATTAAAACTTGATTATGGCCCTATTTTCAGTTCGTTTGGGTTTAATGGCGCGCCGTGAACGACCCTGAAACGCGCGTCTCTGGGGTTTGGTCTGGGACGATGCCATTGGCTCAAACTGCAGTCGCTTCTCGCACCGTGTTCAGATCCCGTCAGCCTTTCCTCCGCCTCCGTTTCTCCAATCATGTTTTTTTTTTTATTTACCGGGTGCAGTAATATGGTGTCCATCAGTCCCGTTTGCAGACGGATACGTAACGAGCCTGTACTGTCACGGCCAATCAGAATGAGGCATTCTGGAACGCGTGGCTGACGGCACGGCCTCCTCGCCGATCTGCGTTTCGTAAGTCGGCTTCCTTTTCAGAGTTCTTTTTAACCATCATTTCTTTGTGGTCTGGTTTTCAAAGACGCGGCACCTCTTAGTGAAAGTATAGTCCCGCCCCCCCGTTACGTTGGGGGCCAATAGGAACTGGGAACCAGGATTCTATGGCTGTGATGAGTTATGGAGTCAGTTTTTCGAGTACTCTGCCAGCGTGGCTAGAATACTCGGAGGCACGGCGTGATCTCGATGCTAATCTTCCTGATGTCTCGTGACGATAGCGTCTCGTGTTTTCAGCTGTCGAGTCGACACTTGAGCGTCGGTCAAGAATCAGACGGGCGAAGGCGCGTCTTAGCGTCGTGCAGCTTTCCCCGTGTTCAGACTGACCGGTATTCGAGTACGTACTTGACGCGTGCAGCAGAGACCTGGTTAAGGTGGAGCGCCCTCGCAGCGGTGGTGACGCCGGGTGGACTGTACAACATGAAATCATTTTTGGTGATTTTTGTTTAGATGAGTTAGATTGCAAGAGCCATTTAAAAAAAAAAAAAAAAAAAAAATTAAAGAAAAAAAAAAAAAGAGGTCCAGAAGATACATTATGAATTTCAGTACAAACAAAATCATGAAAAAATATGAATAAAGATCTTAAAGACAAAAGTTTCTCGTCAGTCTTTGTCTTTGTCCTGAGTTTGGTCTCGGCTTGTTTCGGCTCCTCTGGCCCGACTGGACCTTCTAAACCACCTCCAGGTCGCGTTGCTGCAGCTGGGTCGTTCCAGCCGGGTTTCACAAGCGCTCTGACGCACAGCCTTTAACATTCAGAAGAGTTTATGCTTTAGAAAACAAGTGGATTGTTTCAAAGTAAGACGTGCAAAGAATTGTGGAATAATTTAGTGCATTTGTAACTTGTTAATTTAATTTGTAGCCTTATTTTAAAGTGCTGTGCAATGACATTGGAAACAAATGTTGTATTTAATCATCAAACCGTTCAGGAGACGTGGCAGGTTATTGGAAAACCGTCCTTCAGGAGAATAGCTCGTCTCTGGAGACAAACGAGATGAGAGGACGGCCTGTTAGAGACAGAATCTCCTGGGATCAACTCTAAGAAAGATGCAGTTCAACTGTATGAATCCTCTCTTGAATAATTTGTTTAAAGGTCACATATTCTACCCGTTCTCCACAAGTTAACTCAGTTCTCAGACACTTGTAGGAAGTATCTGTGACAGTCTGGTCAAAATAGCGAACAACTCAGAGACGGTAGCTCAGTTCACACGCGATCTCAGGACGTATTAAAACTATCTTGAATCAAGGCTTAATTTTACACTTCTCCCATCTTGTTGCACCACTTGACAAATATCTTGCAGATCTGAAGTCTAGAGTGTGTGTGGTTTCAGCTCGTTCTGCCGGAGAACGCACTAATGAATAAAAATCCACTCGCGTCTCACCCAGCCTCCGGAGGAAGCTCATTTCAGCGGCTCGTACCTGCCGTTGAACCTCCCGACCAACGTACCGCCAAAAATAAACTCTATGCAGGGAACGGGCAGAATGCAGATACACACATCTTGTGCACGTTTCCCCCTCCTGACATCAGAAGGGGAGGGATTTCTCCCAGACGTGTTTCAGGAGGTGATTACAGACCGACCCAAACTACAAAGGATTGACTGGATGGTTTATTTTGCTGTTTTTGGGTTGATAAGGACCCAAAATCACCAGAATATTGTAGAAACATGGGAAAAGTGGGTTTTCCGTAATGTCCCCTTTGAGAGTAATTTTCACATTTATGTTGTCGGGCTGTTTGATTTAAACAAATGTCCCTGGGACCTGCTCAGGGACATTGCTCTGTCCAGCAAGTCTGTTGACGGCCCCGTTGTCAACCATGTATTTACTTCAGACGGCAAGGTTTTACACTTATGTGGGGAACACCTGTAGAACCGCTGTTTGATTGGTGGACTGTCCCCAACAGCAGCGCCACGCTTAAGTCTGCCCTCGGCGTGTCCCCAAACAAACCGGGATGGAGCCTAATCAAAGCAACCGGATCCTTCAGTCCACCACACACACACACACACACAACCGGATCACCCGGTGCTCAGTGTCCGATCCCTGAAGACACTGGACCGAAGAGACGGCATGAGTAGGACCGATACTTAAACAAGGGACAGTTCTGCTTCAGGTATTTATTATGTAAAGTGTTAACGGGTACAGATATTAGTAAAGACTGTAATAATATTCCCAGAATAGGTGCTCGTTATTCACCATACATTAATATAGTAATGAAATAATCATATAAAGGCCAAAAACATTTCCCCTTCAGCCGATTGGTCAGCTCTTATTGGCTGCCGTTGAACGAGTGCCGGTAGAACACTTTGACATTGGTCGAGTAATCCAGAGATACGGCTGCGCCGATATTCCGAGCTCCCAGACTCGCGCCGCCGAGGGCCGAGGAGTGCTGCAAAATCATGAGGCTGTAGCCATGGAAACGACCCTTGAACTTGTCAGAAGACGCCACTTTTCCCAAGACCTCCGTAAACCCTGGTCACAGACGGAGAAACAAAAAGAGGAAACAGATTCAGGGGAAGGATTCTGCTCATTTTGTGTCGGAGTTAATGAATCCGTCCTGCTAGCATTAGCATTTGTAGTTTTATACATCAGCCTACATGCTGGCTGTAGTGTAAATACATTGTTTTTGTCTCTCCCGCTCTCTCTCTCTTTTTCAACCCAACTGGTCAAGACAGATGTCCACCCACTAGGCGTCTTAGGTTCTGTCCAAGGTTTCTGCCTGTTAAAGGCCACGTCTCCAAAGTGCTCTGCTCTTGTGGGTCAAGTTGGGTTCCGTCTTTCCCTGCTACTCCTGAGTGCCTTGAGGTAACTTCCTGTTATGATCTGGCGCTAGAGAAATAAAGTCTTAATCAACATGATAGTCGACACCTGCTGAAGGTAAACCTTTCAAAATAAAGGTCCTACTGGTGCTAACGTGAATTGCAGGCGCTGACCTGGCTTCAGGAGCTCCCAGCTGCTCCACACCGAGCCCTCACAGAGGATGGGCAGCCCCAAGTCACCACTCAGGAGCGGCTGCAGTCACAAATCAAGTCATCTCAAAAGTTAATGCCGTTACGAAACACCTCCGTCACTGTCGCATGATTTTTGTGAACGACATGTTGTGCGGACACAACCGTTAAAATATACATTACCTCCTGGGCTTGAGGTAAAACTGCCTCCACGTGCTTTGCCAGGCCTCGCCCAGCCGCAGTGAACGCGTGGCGGCAGAGTGCATCCCCCGCTTCGGCGCCTTCGGCACACGGACACGGTTGCTCTTTATTCCACCTTCCGTTCATTTTCTTTCTCTTAACACCGCCGAGCAGAAAGTGAGGCACCAAATTACCTTCAGCCAGCTTCTTGCAGAAACCAGCAAAGTGCGACTTGTTGAACTTCCTGTAAAGGTGCGGCAGCATGTCCATCACATCCGACACCTGCGGCGCATCGCACGCGTTTTCCACATATGCATTTTCTCTTGAAAATACTGCATTTCCTGTCGCAGTCTGACCTGGAAGTACTCCTGCATGGCCTTTGCGACGTGCTTGATGTCATGAGGAGGAGCGACCAGGTTGTCTTTGGCGTCAAACACGGTCTTAACTGCCAAATGGGCGATCCAGAATCCTGAGAGACAGAGACGTAAGCCAACAAAGCTACGAGACGCTCGTCGCTCGTTCTTACCCGATCCCTCGTCACCCATCATGTGACCCCAGCCACCGCAGCCGATCTGCGATCCGTCGGGATTGACTAACTTGCAGTTAGAGCCGGTCCCTGATATCAAAACCACGCCCCCTACAGAAAGATAAAACAAGACCGTCTACAATCACACGAGAATAAAAGCGACTGCCATGAACGCCTCACATTCGCTAATCAATAACTGGCCATACTTGTGTCCTATAAAATCATGTATTAGTGTACACTATTTAAGGTATGCCATACATGATACAAGAGACTGGATTAGATCCAACTTCAGTGTTTAGTTCTGTGCTGAGGTTTCACGGCACTAGATAAAGCCCGCCCACCTCGATCGCTGGCTGTTGCCATGGCACCAATGGCATCAGTGGTAATAAAATAGCGCTGGCTAAGAGTGGGGAAGCGCTCCTTCATCTGCTCAATCAGGGTATCGATGGCATCCTTCTGGTCCCCCCCACTCAGAGACATGCCCTGCACACACACGCACACACACACACACACACACACACACACACACACACACACGCACACACACACACACACACGCACACACACACACACACACACACACACACACACACACACAGCGAGCTTTCCTCACCGAACGCCTTCAGCAGGAAGTAAACACGCCAGGGTTTTACTGACCAATGAGCAGAGGGGCGTGTTTGGATCCAGCCCCGCCTCCGTCTTAGCCCTTTGGACCATGTCGTTGATAACCTCGATGCATTTGTCCACCCCGACCAACTGTTCACGCGCAGAGACACGCAGAGCAAAATCTTTATGCAAACAAGTTTGATGACGAAAGGAAACGCATCTACCAAATTAAAAGTATAATTGTGTTTTTTCATTGCAGGAGGAGAGCAGGGAGGTTCCATGTCTCCGCCATTGTCCATTTGTTTGAAAATAAGGAATGTATTTCCTTTAAACGTAGATGGGAGGATTAGTCTCTGACCAGAACTGGAACAAAGGAGTATATTCCACATTATTTAACACTGAAACTGACAGTTTTTCTTTAATTTCTCAATGAATAATGCAATTTGACCAAAATAAAAAAGCTTGATGCACTCAATGCTGATGTATCTTCACAGGGAGTATATTTTATATACATCTGCCTCATATATTAGGGCCACGGGGCTAAGTCCTAGAGTTTAGGTAAGTGTTTGCTGCATCTCTCCATCCACGCGTCTGACCCAGTGGTTTGTGGACGGTCCCTCCGTCTGTGCCAGGATCTGTCCATCGGCTGCCACCAACACCGCCTTGGAGTGGGTTCCTCCGCTGGAGACAGAGAAACACACAATAAGAACCGGATACGCGTTTACTTTGGGTAAGCCGGAGAGGACACAGACGCTAAGAACTTTCCGGATGTAAAACAAACAAAAAAATTTTTTTTAAAACATAAAAAGTTCTTTTAACATGTCGAAATTTAAAATGACAAACACTTCCACACAATCTGAAAGTGATTGATCACGAGACCCACATGAAATCAGAATGACACGGTCACGGTTTCACTGCGGCAGTCACAAAAACACGGACACGCATTTCCCATATTCAGCTATAACTGAAAACATAACGCTGTAAAAAGCTTTTTTTATGTCTTAAGTCATTCTTACCCTTCGACGCCGCCGAACACCGATGCCATGTCTCTCTTCCGGCTTCGCGTCAATCAAAGTGCGCAAATATCGCGAGACCGACGGCGGAGCCCCGACCTGTAGTACCAAAAACAACCAATAGGTGTCAGTGTTGTCAGGAAAGAATGACATGCATCTACAGTTGTCACTAAACTACAGTGATGATTATTTATATATATGTATTCATATACATATATATATAAATATAAAGTTTACTGAATATATATAGATTAATATATAGATTAATATTAATCTATAATATAATATAATAATTAGATTAAAACATCACTACAGTTCCACAGTTTGGGCTCACCCACACAAAGGAAGGTTCAGTTCTTTAGCTTCTCTGAGCAGCTGAACTGTTTCCAGCTGTGCTAACATGGTTGCAGGGTTTTCTCCTCATCATCAGCGTTCTGATGTAATGAGCAAACACAACGTACCGTTAGAACGCTGGAGTGATGCTGGGAACGGGCCTCGATACACCCACGTAGGTGTTGCACCAGAAACCGGACATGTGCAGCGAGAATAGTCGTTCACCACGTTAGCAATGTATAGAGAGTATTTCTGATGAGTTTAAAGTTATCATTGAAAAGAACAGTGCTTTTCTTTCAAAGGTTTGGGGTCTAAAGTGACCCCAAACCTTTGAACAGTAGTGTCTGTGAAGGGTACTTTATTTGGTTACACAGGGACAAATTTACAATTCGTTTTAAGGACCAGCTTCTCTTAACAATACTGCTGAAATAATCTTGCTTTTTGAAAATTCCAACAATACCAGCCTGCAGTTAAACAGTGAGTTCACGCAATACCGTATTTGTGCAATATAAACAAAAAAAAGTGTATTTTGCACAAATACACTTTTTATTGTGTCTGAAATTTCGTTAGGAAGTTGGTGCCGTGCTCTAACGGTTAGAGTCTAACCAAAGGAGAAGTTACACAAGAGTGAGGAGGCGGGAGGAGGAGAAGAGGAGCGCTGCTCACGCATCCTGCGTCAAGGACGCAGCATTACCGGATGTTGCCTCATCTATATTTCAAAATAAAAGCACACAACAGGCTAACCTTTAGATTGTGTCCTTTATTTTAGTCCCCCCCCTCACTTCAGGACTTTGTAAGCCCAGAAACACTACAAATTTAAATTGTATATTTTACAAATTTTCTTTTGTCACTATTAAGTCTTATTAAATTATGAGGTTTCATGATAATCTATTGCATGATAAAAAGCATTCTTTTCAAGGTGAATACTCAATGAAGTACTTAACTAATAATTTAATTTCACTCTGATATTTCAAGGAAGTTGTAACTAATCTAGACATAAGTACTATGATAGCATACAATAATCTGTACGTTCAAATAATTTAGGTATTTGAACTAAATTTTGACAACAGGGCTCTAGATAAAGAAATAAAAATAAAGAAAGATGGGTTAACTAATCCTTGATTATATTGTGTACATAAACACTATGAGAAGTATTTGAAATCAAGTCAAATGACTTTAAGGTGCCACTGTATAGCTGCTGACCTGGGTTTTAGTATGGCACTTTGAGGACCTGTCTTCGGCAGGGTACCTTCTATCTATACTAGAATAAAAGCCTTTATTTGTTTTATCCTACCTTATCTAGCACACATTGTAAATAAGCAGTTATTTGACCAGACTTTTATTGTGAAAGATTCGAGGGGAAGCTCAAGTTATCTATGAAAGGTCCCTTTTCAGGGTCCAACCCGACATGAGGACTGCGAGACAGGACAGACAGGAGACACAACGACAACACTAGGACATTTCTAACTTTGTCCGGACCACCCGGAAACTTTTTTTTGGACGTATTTATTCCCTCAGCGACTCTTTCAAATATTAATGCGCCTTCACGGAAGGAGAGCGGAAGAGAGAGAGAGAGAGAGAGAGAGAGGGAGAGAGGGAGAGAAAGAGCGAGAGAGAGAGGGGAAAAATAACCCCAAATAATTCAATTCAAATAATTCAAGTTCAAGTCAAATCTCATCTTTCTGGAGGGAGGGGGTCGCCCTGGACGGTTTGGGGACATGGACACCCACGTTAAGGAGGGACAGCTGTACGTGCAGCATCAAAAGTTCGGAAAGGTAAGTCCAAGACTATTATTAAAAAAATAGAAACCAAATAGAAATGCAATGAAACATGACGTAGACAGGAAGAGGTCAATCTGTCCAATCTGTCCTGCTGAAATGTTCCTCATGGACAAACAGAATTTAAATCCGCGTTGAAATTAATTAATTACGTTTTTTGGAGAAAAAAATAACGAGAAGATTATTTCCCGTTACTTTATGAAGCAACCAAAGCTGTGAGATTTACATCAAAACAATGTCAGCTTTTATCACTCTGCTTTTTAATCTGGTGTTATTTTGCACTTGGATGTTTAACGATATAGAACACAATCTCTGGTTTACTGAACTCACTGCACAAATGAAACGTGCAGAGCAAGTATCACCTGTGTGTAGCGTGTAAGTGTACCTGTGTGAAATGTGTAAGTGTACCTGTGTGAAACGTGTAAGTGTACCTGTGTGAAACGTGTAAGTGTACCTGTGTGTAGCGTGTAAGTGCACCTGTGTGTAATGTGTAAGTGTACCTGTGTGAAACGTGTAAGTGCACCTGTGTGAAATGTGTAAGTGCACCTGTGTGTAGCGTGTAAGTGTACCTGTGTGAAACGTGTAAGTGTACCTGTGTGTAGCGTGTAAGTGCACCTGTGTGTACTGTGTAAGTGCACCTGTGTGTACTGTGTAAGTGCACCTGTGTGTACTGTGTAAGTGCACCTGTGTGTAGTGTGTAAGTGTACCTGTGTGTAGCATGTAAGTGCACCTGTGTGAAGCGTGTAAGTGCACCTGTGTGTAATGTGTAAGTGCACTTGTGTGTAATGTGTAAGTGCACCTGTGTGTAATGTGTAAGTGCACCTGTGTGTAGCGTGTAAGTGCACCTGTGTGTAATGTGTAAGTGTACCTGTGTGTAGTGTGTAAGTGCACCTGTGTGCAATGTGTAAGTGCACCTGTGTGTAGCGTGTAAGTGCACCTGTGTGTAGCGTGTAAGTGTACCTGTGTGTAGTGTGTAAGTGTACCTGTGTGTAGCGTGTAAGTGTACCTGTGTGTAGCGTGTAAGTGTACCTGTGTGTAGCGTGTAAGTGTACCTGTGTGTAGCGTGTAAGTGCACCTGTGTGTAGTGTGTAAGTGCACCTGTGTGTAATGTGTAAGTGCACCTGTGTGTAATGTGTAAGTGCACCTGTGTGTAGTGTGTAAGTGCACCTGTGTGTAATGTGTAAGTGCACCTGTGTGTAGTGTGTAAGTGCACCTGTGTGTAGCGTGTAAGTGCACCTGTGTGTAGTGTGTAAGTGTACCTGTGTGTAGCGTGTAAGTGTACCTGTGTGTAGCGTGTAAGTGTACCTGTGTGTAGCGTGTAAGTGCACCTGTGTGTAGTGTGTAAGTGCACCTGTGTGTAATGTGTAAGTGCACCTGTGTGTAATGTGTAAGTGCACCTGTGTGTAGTGTGTAAGTGCACCTGTGTGTAATGTGTAAGTGCACCTGTGTGCAATGTGTAAGTGCACCTGTGTGTAGTGTGTAAGTGCACCTGTGTGTAGTGTGTAAGTGCACCTGTGTGTAATGTGTAAGTGCACCTGTGTGTAGTGTGTAAGTGCACCTGTGTGAAGCGTGTAAGTGCACCTGTGTGTAGTGTGTAAGTGTACCTGTGTGTAGTGTGTAAGTGCACCTGTGTGTAGTGTGTAAGTGCACCTGTGTGTAGTGTGTAAGTGCACCTGTGTGAAGCGTGTAAGTGCACCTGTGTGTAGTGTGTAAGTGTACCTGTGTGTAGTGTGTAAGTGCACCTGTGTGTAGTGTGTAAGTGCACCTGTGTAAAATGTCCACATTAGAGTAATTCATAGTTTAAAGGACTGTGAGGAGATACTAACAATGACGCAAGAACAAAGAGTAAAGCTGAATATTTGATTTCCTGAAACGTAGATGTTCAGAAAAGTGATCTATAATCCAAAATAAAAGACGGTAAATGTGGGCGTGTCTTCCTCTCAGCTGGTTGTCAGTACTAACGGGGTCGCCGTGTCTTCAAAGACCATGTCAGAACAGATGAAGGCTGCGAGAGGAAGTTTTCACGGTTTTACTCATGTGGCCTTGTTTTGATGTGGTGGCTTGGCTGTCTGTGCATGTGTGTGTGTGTGTGTGGTGGTGGTGCATGTGTGTGCGTGTGTGTGCGTGTGTGTGTGTGTGTGGTGGTGCACGGCCTGAACTGTATGTGAAAACACAAGGAACTGGACACAGTTTGTACAGGCAGCACAACGGCTGCACGTGCTCTGACACCGTGCGATGGATGTCCAGCAGGAGGGGACACGTCTGTCTCACGTCTGTCTGTCCGTCTTTGTCCTCCATACACACCCGCCTCTGGTCTCCGTGCACAGCCGGATGAGGACTCCTTTACTCCTTCTGATTTGTAAGAGAGCCTGTCTTTATCTGGTCATATGACACAAATCAGCAAAATGTTTTGGGCCTCTTTCTCGCCCCGGAATCACCTCTCTCTCTCTCTCTCTCTCTCTCTCTCTCTCTCTCTCTCTCTCTCACTCTCTCTCCAGTACATTTTTAAGTCATGTGTTTTTTGCAGGAAGAGAACAGAAGTGGATAAAAAGCAAGGAAGGATTCAGGAAGCTGAATGTCGGCCTACAGAAAAATGTTGAGACTGGCACGAGGCTTAAATATGTAATCAATAGAGCTACACACACACACACACACACACACACACACACACACGTAGGCCTGTTTCTTGCTGCTGTTTTATGATGTGTAAAGTAGATGGTCTTTATACAGCAGGCTGTTAGGATGTGAACCATTAAGAGCGGTTTTTCTTTTTTTTTTAGAGTCTATGACTTTAGTTCTTAGATATTATACCTAATCTTACGTATCATGACTAGTTGTTTGGGAGAAAAGTAACAGAAGAAATGAGAATGCAAGTCGTGTCTCTGTCTCAACCACTCAGGTCGTTTTCACACTGGAGAGGACTCGGTTCGGACGGGGAGCTGAAAGTCTGCGTTCACACTGTGGTTTCTAACGCGAAGCGAACTTTCGGAGCAGCATCACGTGGCTGGAAGGGGCGCTCGTCGATTGTTAGAATCCACAACTCTGCACAAACTGTTAGCGACAAGCCTGCTGAGTTTCCGCTTAATGAACTCTGACAAATTTGACATCACTCACAGTATTCTGCCGTGTGTGTGTGTGTGTGTGCGTGTGCGTGTGTGTGTGTGTGTGTGTGTGTGTGCGTGTGTGTGTGCGTGTGTGTGCGTGTGTGTGCGTGCGAGTGTATATAATTACCTCCGCCGAGGAGGTTATGTTTTTGATAGTGTTTGTAGGATTACGGAAAAACTGCTGTTCTGGGTGGGTGGGTCTCTTAAAAAAAAGCTGGATTTTCCCATTTACTTATAATGGAAGCTTTAAAAGAAATTCTATCTTATAAAATAAAATAAAAATCATAAGGGGTCTGATATGCACTTCTGATCCAGAATGAGGTCGGTAATAAATATTACATTTTAACTTTAAACCGCATTTATGGATTCAATAATCAATTAAAGATACACATCAACTCTGGTTCACTTTGACTTTTCATGTTGGTGTATAAAGATACCAAGAACGATCTAGAACCTTCTGGAGCTGATCCAGATCACCATGTGGACGGTGTAGATCCAGTTAGGAGGGGAACGAGCTGCTTGGGGGAGGTCTGCGCTCTCTGAGTGCTTTTCTAGTTATATTATTTATTACAAGATAATCTCCCAATCAAACTAAATGAAAAGAAAATCAAGATAATATTTTACAGTAATTAAAATAATACAGCAGCATGATGTAATAATAGAACACCATTACTGAAGTAGATGTTTAAAGCCCAGTAAAGTCAAAATCATATTTGACTTCTTCTGTGATTCGGTCTTACGAGTCGATATGAGCGGTTCCTTCCTGTCTGACGTCTCGCTAGCATGGAAAACAGCAAATAAACATGAAGAAACCGCGATTTAACAACGTTGCTCAGCGAAAACAGACATTAATCCTCCTCGTTGGAGATCAATTATTAATCAAAGTAAGTCGTTGTTAGAAGTTCCTGATGATTTTGACTCCATTATATTATTTGGACTCACAAATGTGATATTCTACAATTTAAGTCCAACAATAATTACATGTTTACAGCTTTGTTTCATTCACTGATTGGACAGAACCGAGCCTCTGAAAAACGTTTCTTTCTGTAACGTCTGTTTGACATTCATTCCAGCTCCGACACAGACTTTCACTGATAGAAACAAAAGAACAAACAAACAACAATACACAAGGATTGAACCACTCTCAGCTAAAATATTAATATATTTATGTACTGACCAATGCACAATATTAACATTCCGAGGTCTTCTGAAGAGAAACATGTCAAAAAATGAATGTTCAAATTCTGAATTTTGCAACGTGCAACCGTCACATTGCAGAACATCGAGTGAAACGAAATGCGTCATGCCTCAACGTTTGCTGCAAAGGAAACTTGCAAGGTTCCCATTTTCCGTGAAGTCCTCTTGTGCGTTAAGCGAGGTCATAGAAAGTCTTAGGAAAGGCAGGCGACACGTAAAAACACATCCGCCAATTAAGTATTTGTAAATCATTCATTATTTTGACGAAGATAAAGCATTTTCTTTCCTCTAATAAAATGTACAATCATTTCACAAAGTAAGACTCGTCAAAAGATGAAACAGGCAGGACAGCATTGAGGAAGTGTCTCTGTCATGACCCTGTTTGCATAATTTCCACTGATAACGGTCTGTCGCCTTATATGGAGTAACGCACACACACATGCACACGCACACGCTCACACACACACACTGCGACCGATATCAGTGCTTCACATCCTGAGTGACGGAGGAGCCATGTGTTCCTGTTCTTTGCGTCCACAGCGTCAGGAGGACGCAACACAAACGCATACGTCCACGCAGACACACGCTTAGAAACATCTGGACGCAGCAGGAGGAAGCAAGGTGGATCCTGGGTAACGGCGATCCCACACGTTTCCTGTCTTTTCTGGCAGCTAGCTGCGTGAACGTTATGAAACGTGGCGTGTGAGGAGAAGCTCATGAAGCGCTGAAGCAGCGAATTTAGTGGAAATATTCATTTACTTTTTCCAATCTTTCTGACGACATGCTCACATTCGCTGTCTCGCGCTCGCTCTTTCTCACTTCTGTACTCACAATGGAGGAGTGGTTTTAATTCTTTCTTCTTGGAGATAAGCTTTGAGGCAAAGTCGCACGCATTTATTGTGAAATGGGACACACGGATAGGTCATCCATCCAATCTTTAAAAGGCATTGAATAATGCTTGGGTTATTATAGCCGTGAATCTGACCTTTATATGAAGCTTTACATATTTATTTAGTGTTTCTAGTTTTCTTAACTCCAGTAGATGTTGCTGTGTATTGTGTTAAAAGCATCTTAAATACATCCCAAACTTATGATCTATCAGGAATCATATCGATCTAAATCACATAGACTTGTTTGAATATGACTTCCTTGTAGATGCTCGGTGTTTCGGGTTCACATCTGGTTTTGTGGTTACTTCTTATTCTTGTTTGTCATCCTCAAATGCAGCTGCTTACCGGTTCTTAATGCATACAGAATTACTTTATCGCTTAAAGGAGACATATTATGAAAAACTCACGTTTCCCATGTTTCTACACTATTTTGCTGTTTTTGGGTCCTTAACAACCCAAAGACAGAGAAATAAACCATCAAATGAATCCTGCGTAGTTCTGTAATCACCTACTGAAACGGGTCTGCCAGAAATCTCGCCCCCTGTGATGTCACAGAGGGGGAACATGCACAAGATGTGCGTGCACATGCATGCACATTCATTGCAATGAACTTAGTTTCAGTTTCGTTTTCAGAGACGTTTCTGACAGAGCTGTTTGAGACAGAAATGAGGGACGCTGTCCTGCAGCATGTTTGAGACAGAAATGAGGGACGCTGTCCTGCAGCATCTGTTTGAGACAGAAAAGAGGGACGCTGTCCTGCAGCATCTGTGTGAGACAGAAATGAGGGACGCTGTCCTGCAGCATCTGTTTGAGACAGAAAAGAGGGACGCTGTCCTGCAGCATCTGTTTAAGACAGGAATGAGGGACGCTGTCCTGCAGCATCTGTTTGAGACAGAAATGAGGGACGCTGTCCTGCAGCATCTGTTTGAGACAGAAAAGAGGGACGCTGTCCTGCAGCATCTGTTTGACAGGAATGAGGGACGCTGTCCTGCAGCATCTGTTTGAGACAGAAATAAGGGACGCTGTCCTGCAGCATCTGTTTGAGACAGAAATGAGGGACGCTGTCCTGCAGCATCTGTTTGAGACAGAAATGAGGGACGCTGTCCTGCAGCATCTGTTTGAGACAGAAATGAGGGACGCTGTCCTGCAGCATCTGTTTGAGACAGAAATGAGGGACGCTGTCCTGCAGCATCTGTTTGCTATTTTGACAAAAAACCTTTACAGATATTTCATATAAGTGTCTGGGAACTGCGATACCTTGTGGAAAAAGGGTATAATATGTGATCTTTAAATAAAACTGGAAGCTCAGATCAGTATTGGCATTAATTTCAGGGAAACTTCTGATGCTTCTGCTGCTTCTGCTGTTCGACGGTGGAGGAAAGAAGTTATCACGGCAGGCGACGCACTCCACACAGCCTGGGACAAGTGGAGGGTTGTCTGTCTCGCGGTCCAATCTGTTGTGGAAATATATATTTGGCTATTTGGCTTATTGGGGCATCTGCAAATTGGGCTGGGTGTTGCCCTGCTGTATCGGAGAGTCTCCATGACGGCGGCTTTTACACTTCTTGATAACTTGACCGTGGATCTAAAAGTGCTTTTCGAGGCATTGGGGGACCGGGTGTTGGCCCGGATCGAGGGACTGTCCCGTGAGATCATCCACCTCAGCTCACGGCCTGATCCGTGGAAGAGACTGGATCCCATCTTGTGCCAGCAGGCAGGACTGTTTCTACAGATCCCCGGACTTGGCAAAGACTTAGACCAGGGGTCCCCAAACTTTTTCCTGTGAGGGCCACATCACTTTTCCCTTCTCTGATGGAGGGCCGGGGTCAGTTTGTACAGGAAAAGTGTGATGATGGCAGGGGTGCCTAAACATTTAGGGGCCGAATGCAGAGGCAGGCTGTAGTTTAGGCTTCATCTCACCATCACAACTACACACAGTGACATGAATCGAGTGTCACACACGCAATGCCTCTCACACCCAAACTCAGTCTCTCTCCAGCACTATCAGGAAGTGCAGAGGCGAAGAACGACTGGATCAATCAGCTGATCCAATACAGCTGCAGAGGACCAAACAACAAACCTCAAATTATTGTAAAAAACCCAAATGCTGCACGCCTTGGTTTCGAACCCAGGACCTTCTGGCTGGGAGCCAAGTGCACTACCCACTACACCACCCAGATGTTGCCCCATCAAACATTAGGATAAATAGACAGTAGCATTGTTGACTTTAGACCAGAGGCACTGGTTTTGAATCCAGTACGACGTCAGTCGGGGCGGCAGGGTAGGTCCAGGGCCTTACCTGGGCGGAGTGAACTGGACCACTGGTCCACTCCACTCCGCTCAGGTGTGCCCTGGACCTACCCTGTTGCCCCTGCTCCATCTCATTCCCGCAGTGGGATTCGATACCAGGGCCATTTTGCCCCCCTCAACAATGCTGCCAACCGTGGCAGGTGAGGAAACCTGCCCTGTTATTACAAAGTAATTACTATGTAATAAGTTGATATTACATAACATTGGAACATTAACTTTCTGGCCGTATGTAACCATCATTAAAAATAAAAGGGAGGCTACTCATGTTGTATGGAAAGGAAAATAAGTACATTTTATTTTGGGTCACTGGTATTGTTCAGGGGGCCAGGCCAAATGTGGAAATGGGGGCCGTAGTTTGGGGACCCCTGACTTAGAGGGACGTATGTCTCTTGTTGGCTATCCAATGTGGATTTACAAATTCATCATTTTTCGGCTAGAATTGGAACTATTCTGCCCCCCCCTCCCCCCATCAAAGAGGACACCACGCAGCTGTGCTTATCAGCCTCCTAGACCCAACGTTTTCCCAAGGACAGGTCGCAGTGTTCTGTGTCTCCTTTACACACATGGAACTGACAAGGACAGACGCACACCCCCCCCCCTCCCTCAATGACGCTTCCGTCCGGTCCGATTTCATCCTCTGGACTGTCCTGCTCCCCCTCCCTCCATGGTCCCAGGACTGGCCTGGACGTTCCCGCACGTTCCCAGTGCAGCTTTGTCATTCCAATATGTGTGTGTGTACGGTGCACTAAATGCGCTCGTATCTGCTTTCCGCACCTTCTCGAAGAAGAGAGTTGTGGCGGCGCGATTTATTGCTCACTCATCGATCTTGTTTCGTCGTTACACTGAACTTGTTCTGTGATAATAAAAGCTTTCCGTTCCATTCTCTGACACGTCGCCTCAGACAGCAGAGCAGGACGGAAGCACCGAGAAATATCAGCGCGTCACGAAACACGTACGTTCTGCTCTTCATCTAGTCTGATGACCTGTGGAAAAAGCTACATTTCGTGTTTCCTCCTTTGCTGTCTGTATATTCCAGAGGAAAATAAGTAAATAGGACAGATGTGAAATAATGCTTTTAGATGTTTTGGTGCTCCCAATCAATACCCTCGCCGAAGGGGAGGCCAGGGTATTGCAATTGGGTCCGTTTGTTTTTCTGTCTGTCTGTCTGCGCATAACTCAAAAACTAGTAACCCAATCAACTTGATATTTTTACACAAGCAAGGTTCTGTCCGTGGCTCGGCCCCCCCCGAAAATTGAGTTGATCCGGATCTGGAGCCAGATTCTAGAATTTTTTAAAGGATTCTTTAACGTTGCGATTTAGGGCACTTTTTGACATTTTTCTTAATTTCTTCAAAACGCATGGCGGTATGGATCTGAAAAAAAATCACACATAAGTACTCCTTAAAGGTCTATGACCATGACTAATTTCAGCCGGATCCGGATCATAATCCGGATCTGAGAGCTAATTTTCGTTCTAAAATCTGCATTTTTCAGGAGTCCATCCTGACCTCAATCTTGGAGCTAGAGACTTCAAATTTGGTGTGCACACTCATAGTTCATTCTAGTTTCACATATGTTACAGTTGTAGTTGTATCTTTTACCGTTCCAGAGAAGCAAGCTAGAGCAGGTTTGGCCCCTCTGATCCGGAAGCCCTGTTTACTGTCTCACAAGATCGAATAGTCTTTTGGAGGCGGGGTCTGCAGTCTCTGATTGTCTTTTTCTAGTTTTATTTTGAAAGCTTATCAGCGCTTCCACAAGTCCAGCAGTTCCACTCAGCCCGTTGTCTGGTGCTTAGCAGAAAGCTTTCTTTGTGTTTTTAGATCTCTCTCTCTGATGGAAGCAGCTGCCTGCGGCTGAAAACGAGGCTTACGATGAGTGAACTAAAACGTTGAAGTTCCTGAACAGCTGAAAGATGCTACCACAAACCTACAATCTGACAGGGTCTATATTTACCTGTGGGCCAGTCGTACAGTAAATGTCTGCTCTCACGTTAATACTATTATACAAGTACAGGTTTAGAATGGACTCTTGTTTTGTCTTTTCCCTTTTGCCACACATTAGAAATGGAAGAAGAACTGGTTTGTCCTCTACCCCGCCAGCCAGAATGGCATCGCCCGCCTCGAGTTCTTCGACTCGCCCTCGGGTGCAGCAGGTGGGGCCGGTGGAGGTTCGGGAAGCGGGTCCAACGATAAAAACAGGAAGCTGGATAAGAAGATCATCCGCCTGTCCGAGTGCATTTCCATCCTGCCGTCGCTGACGGAGAACTGTCCCAAAGAAAACATGGCAGCGTTCCACGTGGAGACCAACGACAAGACGCACGTGTTTGCTGCTGAGAGGGACGCGGCCCAGGACTGGATGCACACCCTGTGTGACATCGCCTTTCAGGTGTGTTCAGGTTGAACTTTGGCCTCGCCGCCTTCATAGAGTGGCTGCTAGTTACTAGTTACTAGTCTTTGTGTCGACAGGGAGGAAGCGGCGGCGCTGCCACGGCGTCTAATGGAGGACCGCAAGACCTGCAGATGTCTGAAAACCTCATCTACTACTCCAGAGAGGAGGGTAGGCGCAAAATACTGCAGTCCTTCAAGAGATGAAAGCACAGAGACTCCTCTGGAATCGGGAGAATCTAGGTCAAGCCAAGCAGCGCCTTCCTCTCTCGTCCCACAGTGAGCGAGTTCTGGGTGATCGTCCAGCGTACCGAGGCGTCAGACCGCTGCGGGCTGGTGGGCGGCTACTGGCTTAAAGCGGGAACCGACGTCTTAATGTTGAAGGAGCCGAAGGCCAGGAAGGATGTCCTGGTGTGGCCCTACAAGCTGCTGAGGAGATACGGGCGAGACCGGGTGGGTTGAGACCGGGTTTGGTGCGTCGGGTTCAGACCACGACTGTATAATCGGATCGTAAACGAGAAGCGTGAATAAAGCTTTTCGCATGTGGGCGGAGCCTTGCTGTGCGTCGCTCTGCAATCTGTGGCTGTTTTTATGAGACCTTGCTTGCGAGAGAAAAACAACTTTGACTTTTGGAAGTTCTGCTTTCACTTTGGTGGAATCAATGATGAAGCTAAAACGAGCGTGTCGAGGTTGTTGCTTTATGAAAGTGGAGGTTAAGAAAGTAAAAATCACAGTTCAAGGATAGAAAAAGATCTGCCAAGAAGTCTTCTCCTTATGCCAGGAAAGAAATAAGGGGGGGGGGGGGGGGCTTTACTTAAGTCTTATTCAATTCAGACACGTCTTTTTACATTTTAGTCACGCCCACTTTCCACTTCCATGCGCCCGACCGACAGACACGCTCCCCCTTTCTTTCCTTCCCCAGGTCATGTTCTCCTTTGAGGCGGGCCGGCGCTGCGACTCCGGCCCCGGTAGCTTCACATTCGACACCAAGCAGGGCAACGAGATCTTCACGCTGGTCGACCGGGCTATTCAGTCGCAGAAGGTTCTGGCCGAGGAGCGCCACCTTAGCTGCCCCGTCAACTTCGATCCAGACTGCCCCGCCGCGTCCCTGCAGAGCATCCGCGGCATCGTTCCCGGCGCGGCTCCGGCTGGAGACGGGGAGGCCGACGGCGACTCGGGCGGCAGCAAACCGGGCTCCGCTGACGGCGTGCTGGGAAAGAGGGAGGCTGGAGACGGAGGAGGACACAAAGGGAGGAGTTTACCAGAGCCACCAGCCATATTGGGCGCTTTGGGAGGAGGGGGGACTCCTCCGAGGACACCCAGGGGGCGGGGGCCAGCCAAAGCTTTTCCAGATGATGAACACGCAGGTCTGTATTCAGAGCCAGCAGATTCAGTCCGCTTGGCTCTGACGGCCTCAGACTGCCTCTACTCTGACCCAGTGGACACCATCAAGGGTCAAAGCCAATCCACCCCCCCAGTGCCCACCCCACGCCTCCGACCGGTCGGCGACGAGGCTTTGGGGAGCGGCCTCCATGTGAGCAGCAACCACAGGAAGCCACCGGAGCTGTACCCACACGTGTACGACCACATCAGCCTGGAGCTGAACCAGAAAGCCGGCGGGTTGAGTCTGAATGGAGCTGCGGTGGGGGGGGGAGGCGATAACGGCGATAGGCGACCCCCACGGGGTCAGGCAGAAGGAGATTCACCTCCTCCTGCTCCTCCTCTGGAGCACATATACGACGAACCGGAGGGCTGTACCAAAGTAAGCGCTCGTTTAGAGACCCGGCTGGAGCCCCGTGGTCAGAGGAGACAGGAAGAGGTCCGAGCCCCCTCCCACGGAAAGCCGTCCCAGCCCCACAGACGCTCCCCGGGCCGCGGCACCCCGAGGTGGCCGAAGCCCGTCACTGCTCCCAAGCCGGTCTTTGCTCGGAAGGAGCCGATCCCGTTGCCTCCGGGGAAACATGGAGGTTCCAGCAGTAATGTCAACAACAACAACAACATTTGGGGGGGGGGAGGCAGCGATCTGTACAGCAAAGTGCACAAACAGAAAGCTCCACCTGCTACTTCGTGGTACAAGCAGCCGCTGAGGTCGCCGGATATTATCTACGACAACCTGGGAGATATTTGACTCTTTGGGTTTTCTGAAGGGACTGAAACAAACTTTCGCTTCATGTTTTTTGTTCTAATTTCTTCCAACTGCGGACTGGAAATAATGATTCGAATCAATCTGAGTAGATCAGATCGCAACTATAAGAAAGCCGTGATGCGTCTTCATGCAACAAATGTACGGCCACCCTGTGTGTGTGTGTGTGCGTCTGTTTGACAAAGAGAAAGTGAGTGTTTGCATGGTCAAACCCAAAATTGGAGTCCCAACCCACAGTGTGGTCGGAACTCGCCACTTCGCTTGGCTCCTCTTTCCCGAATGGCCGACTGTTTCTGCGCTGCTGCTTTGTGTGTCTCTGACACGGCGACAGCGTAGCGCTGGGACTCGCCTATTTATCGTCCTCTAGCCAATGATCGGACACTCCGCCCTGGTCTGGTTTACTTCTGGAGACGAGAACTTTGTATATTTTAAAGTTAAATATGTCAATTTGAAGCACTTTTTTTTTTTTACTTTGACATTTTTTATTACATATACACAACAACAGTAACAACAACAACAAAAAACCATAGAACAGGTGAGGGCAAGGTCGCTACAATAATACGATACACAATATATAAAAATGATAGGAAACAATTTGAAGCACTTTTTGAGAAATGTATGAAGAAACATTTTAATTCTAAATTATATTCATGGTGACAAAAGTCAATGAAGCAACGAGAGGAATTAGTTTAACCTGCTAGTTATTAAAACAAACAACTGTTCGATGCCAAAGAAATAAAGCTAAACCAGTTTCGCGTGTTTAATGGAATATCATTTCACTATTTAACACGGATGTAGAAAATGTTAAGCTTCAAGAAAAACATATAAATAAAGTCAAGTAAGCGAGCCAGCTGTTTGGACTCGTGCTGTTTGTTACTGGATGCTTTGATGTCTCGGCCTGCATTCCGGGTAACTATCGGGAAACACCGAGGGAACCCGGAGAACCCGGAGAACCCGATGTGGATGATCTGAAGGAAAAACACTGACGCTGCCGTTTCGGAGGAAGCTTGAAGAAACAATTTGGGTCTTGTAAACAGAAGGAAGTGGGTCATAAATGGGTCACGTGTTCCTGACCCCCGAATTACAGACCGTTTTCTGCCCAAGATATTATTTCAACCCTAAATATATAAACGAATCATTCCCTGCAACGTGTCTGTGCACGTATTCCAGAAGCAGCTGTGCTGTCTGTAAACATGATTAACAATAAAAGGTGCTGTAGAATTTAAAATAATTCTCTGCATTAGAATGTTTCTTCTTCCTGTTACTGTTCTGGACGGCGGCGTCCGGCCTCGTCACCTTCTTTCCCTGCACGGCGCTCTGATTTTGTTGTTTCCGTCGGTTTCCAGATGCTGTCAGAGTTTAGCCTAAAAGCAGAGAGAAAGAAAGACTTCCTTCCTTCCTGCCTCCCTCTCTGTAATATGTTCCGTTGCTCCGGTGACAGTCAATGGCCGCCGGTTTGTCCTGGACACCCTGCAGGGAGATACTCTGAGAGGAGGGACAGGAAGACAAGACGGAAAGGTCCAGCTCACTGACATGCAGGGGACACGGCCTGTTTATCCCGAGACAGGGACTCGAAGCAGACGCATGCTGATTGGACGAACCCGTCACTGAGCTGCTCGCTCTCTTTCTTTCTCTCCTGAAGCAGGAGTGTTTTCTGGACAGTGTAGTTCTCTAAGACGACTAACATTCTGAGGTTCATTTCCTCATTATTAAGAAATAAAGAGTGCTGAAACAACGGCTGTATTTCCCATTAAACTCGGCGTGCACACACAAACGTGCACACGCACACACACATACATAAAATTGAGGATACTAGCCGTTTAGAGGAGCATTTTAAACCCCCCGACAGATTTAAGGATTTTTAAATACATGAAACTAAATCTGTTGACCTTCTAGGAGTACACAGTCACTCCCTTGTCATGTTTGATGGGATTATCAGTGACTCTGACATGAAACAGTCTGACTCACAGCCAATTAGCATCGTGGAGCATGACACCAAGAATCCGGTTAACGGCTACTGCAGCTCGCTGTTCAGTTTAAGACGTGAGGTCACTGACTGCACGATCAATTCAATTCAATTCAATGCAATCCAGGTTTATTTCTCTAGCGCCAGATCACAACAGGAAGTCATCTCAAGGCTTTACAGGAGTAGCAGGGAAAGACAGAACCCAACTTGACCCACAAGAGCAAGAACTTTGGAGACAGAGGCAAAGAAAAAACTTCCATTTAACAGGCAGAAACCTTGGACAGAACCTAGGCTCATAGTGGACGGCCATCTGTCTGACCGGCTGGGTTGAGAAGGAGGGGGAGAGAGAGAGAGAGAGAATGACAGGTAGGAGGAAAGTGATAAAGAAGGAGATGGATAGAGAAGTGATGGAGAGACAGAGTAGGAGCAGACAAAGATGTAACAGTTTGCTGAACAAGATGCTGAATAAAGAGCTGCTGTATAAAGCTATAAATGCTAATGCTAGTGATATAAAGCTATAAATGCTAATGCTAGCGATTAAGATGAACTTTTATTGTTTCACACTTCTTACAGTGCAAACACACAACAAAATTACATTTTCACTCTAGTACAAGGCCCCCTTGATACAGTCACACGCATAGGGTGAAGGCGCCGCCATGATCGATGCACCCGGAGCGATTGGGGGGGTGCCTTGCTCAAGGGCACATCGGCAGTGCTCTGAGGGTAAAATCGAAATGAGTTTCGAGTCCTCATTTCGTCTGGGACTCGAACCGGTGAACTTCTCCGCTTCCCAGCCCAAGGCCCAACCGACTGAGCCACTGCCGCCCTGCGGGACAAGAGTCACGTGGATCTGGACATCAGTGTTGAGGACCACAGGTCCAGGTTCTGCAGCACCACGGACAGAAGGAGAGACAGAAAGAGGGACAAACAGAGGGCGAGAGAGAGCACAAGACTACAGGAAGAGAGAGAGAGAGATTACTGACAGATATTCAGATCAGAAACTATGTTATTAACACACCTTTTAGCATTTAGGCTAGAAATGCTAGCACTCAACCCACATGCACCGTCAAACCTCTGCACCAATCAAAGTCGAGTCTGGAACCATATCGATTAGAAGTGGTTCAGCGCAGCCAATGTGAACACACCGGTTCAGATTCTCCTCACCCCTTCTCCTTCCTGCTTCACATTTCACTCGTCTTTCACACTTCTGCAAAACAGCCCGACTGAACTGCCTGGTTTTGTTTGTGCATGTGAGAAATGTATGAGCTCAAGGTCGACAGTGGCTTTCAATGTTTTGCTGCACTAAATCGACAATTAAGAAAGAGAACGAATAGTCCATCAACAAGAAGCACTGAAAGTCGGTTTCACACAAAAAGGTGCTTCTTTGAAAGTCTCCCCATTTTTTAAAACTATTAGCCTGACCTTTTAAATAGACAGGAACAAGCGTGATTATATGTGAATTTCTGGAATTCAGCAAAACGCTCTTAAACTGCTTCAAAAGACGTCCCCGATGTTTGTGACATCCTAAACGTGCAGCGGATAGAGAATAAATATCGACAGAGAGAAGAGGCAGGAAGTAGCGGTTCTGGTGAGAACCAAGTTCAGTCCGAAGTTGAGTCGAACAGACGCACACTGACAGCGCTAGCCTGGTGCTAGTTAGCCCACAGAGCACTTCTGCAGTATATTTTTGCTGGTTCTGATCTTCTGAAGGCTTCACATCTGTCGTCAGAATTTAAAACACCTTTGATCTGCTTTTCTTCATGCCCTTTTAAGCTTGCGCTACATTGAGTCTGATCCCTTTCTGTGGGAAACACCTGACGGGGAGCTCTGTTCTTCTTTCAGGCCGACTTTTAAACTGTCCCACTGAAAAACACTTTCAGCCACTCTTGGCTTTCTGTGCAAAAGACATGACAGTCCGTTGGTCATTCGTATTGTTGCTTCGTTGCCTTGAAAACAAAATTAAAAACTTTTTTTTTTTACGTCTATGAAAGTCAAGTGGGACAATAATTTTTATGTACACGTCAGAAACTGTCCTGCAAAATCTGATAACTCTGTTTTCATAGATTCATTTGTTTACAGTTGGTTCTGCCTCAGAACTGCAGATTCTTTAAGACGCTGTAGAACTTCATAGGAGTACAGACGTCCCTGATGTCTCTCAGTAGGATTCTACTGCAGGCCTGATTACCCTCTTTGACTCATATATATATATATTGTGTGTGTTCCTGCGTTGTTCTTCGATTGTTCGTGCATACTGGAGTCCCTGCTGGACAATTACAGGAAAGAGACAGTTTGTTCTCTTCTGCTGATTAGTACGATGGGACGGGGACGCCGAGAACAAAGCTGGAAGTCGCAGCACTAATATTATCACGGCCGATATGGAAACTGATGAGACACAAGAATCTCTCGTGCGCCTTGAAAAAGGCAGACAGACGCTTAAAGGACGTAAGAATTCTATGCAGATAACAAAGACCTCCACCAGCGCGGAACTAAAACACGTCCTATCGCCGCTGTCTCGGGGACAGACATTTACACGCTGGCTGCCACATGGGACAAAATGATTCAACCTCTTTAGGAGACAAACTTGCATTCAACAATCAACATTTATCACTAATGTTAGCAATCACTGTTTAAAGATAGCTTGATGGCCTTCTTTCAAAGCATCTCAGAGTTCTTCATACAACAAAGGCCAATAATAATCCCATTAAAACATTTTATTACACAACAGTAACACAAAATGTAACTCTAAAAGGTCAGTGAATATTTATTGTGTGTGTATAGATGTGCGCTCGCTGAACCTGACACAACGGCTGAAATACACATTTACAGGGTGAAGGCATGGCACCAATTTGACTGGCATGGCACCAATTTATTCCAATGTCCTATGAAGCGCAGAACAACGCATGAATAACAGCCACAGCATGTCAAAACAGAACGTATGACCTGAACATGTTTCTGTGGTGAAATAAAGGTAACGCAATATAAGGCAAACACTTTTTATAGGAACAAATACCTCCAGACCAGGAAACGACGAGCTGCTGGAACAAACACTGAGCAAATGTGGAATATAGGGACTCTTTTGTTGACTGGCATGTTTGTTTTGAACAAATCTACTCTACTTCTCTGAGCTTGTGGGGATTGACAAGGTTGCAATGGGTGAAAGGAGAGAAAGAATGGAAAGGATGGAGTGTGTGAAAGAAAGGGGCAAAATGTCAGCGGGTAGTTTTGGAGTCCTGGTGGAACCCTGTTCCAGCACAAAAGGATCGTTGTGGTTGTAACTCGAGAATGCGTCCAGTAGACATTTGGCACCCAAGAGGGTGGAATGGCGGGAGACTGATTAGGCCTGTGTGTGTGTGTGTGTGGTTGGGGGGTGGGGGGGGGGCTGACATTATAATATAGGTGTGACCAATATGTGCAGGAATCCATCGTTCATGTCACAAACACAACCCTTTGTTCCACCGTTGTCCCTTTTATGTCATGTTGTGTCCCATTTAAAAATCATACCACACTTTTGAAGTAATTCTTTTCTAGTATCCCTTCAACCCCCCCCCCCCCCCCCCCCACACACACACACACACACACACACACACATGCACGCTGTCTTTTAAACCTAAGAGAAAGAGAGAACTGTTTGGGTGAAGCAGCGACGTTGTGTTCACACTGGAGCGTAAGGGCAAAATGCTAATGAAATGTGCACGTGTGTGTTTGTCTGTGTGTGTGCACGTGTGTGTTTGTCTGTGTGTGTGCATGTGTGTGTTTGTCTGAGGCACTTTATGCCCCACTGCTGCAGCGTGGCTGCGTTCAGGCCTGATTTCTGCTCCTATCGCTTTGCTGCTGTTGCCGTGTGCTCGTGGGTGAGCTTCGGCACGCAGACGACGCTTTCTTTACAGACCCTTTCATCTCGTCTCCTCCTCCACCCACCTTTTGTTCCTTCTTTTACCCATCTGCTCCTTCCCTCAGCCAGGCTTACGTTGTCCCGCTGTTTCCGTTTCATCTTTTATCCTGCTTTTTTATTGTGTGTGATTTAAGTTTCGCTACCTCAGCAATCTGCAGAGGGCAGAAACCTGAAGCGTTCTTTTCTTGCTCCCATAAACAGAAGCTTGTTAAATAGCAGCAGTAGCGTGTGTGTGTGTGTGTGTGTGTGTGTGTGTGTGTGTGTGTGTGGTGTAGTTTTATGGGGAAATTACTGCATCTTTCCCTCCTTTACAGTCTTCACAAGCTGCTTAATTACAAACAATGGAAACCAAATAA